>NW_016159209.1:92957-93479 GCF_001687245.7 Rhagoletis zephyria
AACTGATTTGCATGAAAGTTTGCACACAGATAGCTTATGACATAGACTGGAAAACGGCTACTTTTTTAAGAATTGCCACCTGTTTGAAAATGAAATCTTGCTCAAAGATGGTTTATTACCTGGACTGAAAAATAGGCTACTTCCTTAAACGGGTTTCCGATCAGAACGAAATTTAGTACACTTACTACGGACTTCGGAAGGATGGTCTTAGACTGAAAGTAAGTCCGATAACTCAAGGCCCCTCCCATACAAATTGGAANGAGAACTGAAACTTGGTATAGTGATATGTATGTGAAATCAATGTTGGCATTAATCGATTGATGTTTTAATTAGTTAGTTAATTCGATTAAATTCAATCTGATTACAGTTAATCATGATTAATTTTAATCCGACTAAACAGTTAATCGTAACCGCGATTAAAATATTAATTTTTAATCATTAACACTTAAATTGATCAAGTCGGTTTGATGATCAATTAAGTTATGCTGGAATTTCCCTGTGCACACAAACCAAGTTAATCCG
>NW_016159210.1:0-26904 GCF_001687245.7 Rhagoletis zephyria
TCGGAGCGCATTTATTTAAGTTGGAAAGCTGGGTTTGCCGAGATTAACTGGCATACGGAGCGCTTGCAAAGACAAAGCTTATTGGAAGCAGAAAAAATATACATAACTACTCTCCTTTATAGCTACATATGTATGTAGGTACTAAGTACCAATATGCATCAGAGACGATGTTTTCTTTTTAAACACGATATTTATTTATGGGCTCGTTGCTGCTTTGGGCAGTTTGCCAAATACCTGGTATTCCAAATTTAAGTAATGACATGGGTACATGTTAAAGTATGTTTCGGTTACGAGACTACAAGGAGGATAATCAGTTGCATTGAACGTCTGAGCATGATCGGGAACGTCAGCAAAATTATTCGCCATTTGAAAAGTTCCAAATAATTAAGCATGTACTTAATTGTATTCAAAGTAGGCGAGTGAAGTGATAAAATAAGCACAAGTTACATACTGTTAGGCGCTTAAATTGCTTATAAAAGACATTTTCACATATGATATTGACAGATTCTTTACTCAGTAAAAATTCACTGGTTCAAAGAGGCATTTGCGTGCCATGGTGAGTCATTTCATTAGTTGTGTGTGTAGGATTTTTCAGTTATCTCATAAAGAGTTCGAGTACTATGATGCCAGAGACAAATCAGAGACAGTCAAGTCTATCTTACGACATACGCACACGTGTAAACAGTTATGCGGCACTGATGCTGGATAGGAAGCTTAATACGAAATTGCCTTCAAATCGTTCAAATCAAAATTTCATTGACCTTATCTACCCCGTTCTAGCACTTAACGCCCAATGTTCGTATATGGCTAGGCGCAGTAGTTTTGTCATTAGTGTGAGATTAACAGCCGTTTTCACCAGCAATTTAAATACAAAATGATTTCTTATTTTCTGTCAATTTCCATATAAAATTGAAAATATTAAAATCATTTTTCACTTAAATTGTTTTCGTGATATTGGCTGTTAGGCCGTTAGATATTACACCATGCGACAAAAACCAAAACATTTCGAAACACGCGAAAAAATCAATATGGACACGTAACTAAGGGCAAAAAAAAAGTAATACTGCGTTTTTAGTTTTTCCCTGTGACAACAGGATTTTTTAAAAGGACCTCGAATCTTCAAACTAATGATTTATTCAAAAAATTTTTTAGAAATTCAGGGCAATGTAGAATAACAATATGGGTACCAAATGAAAGAGAAAACTGTGTAGCATTAAAAAAAAATACGAATATGTATTGAGAAGGCCTTTTAACTATTTTCATTTTTTAACATAATAAAGCATGGAGGACAAATCTCGAGGGTGTGGTCATGTATATATTAGTCTTTAAAGTGTATTTTTTTTTTTTGCAAACATAAACATTGCAAATTTTCAAGGAAGTCCAAGGATAAAATTTTAAAAGAATTGAAACTTATTCGTCCTTGTCAATAATCATATTTTTTAAATTTCTAAGTCCTCTAAAAAATCCTTACATCAGAGCGAAAAACTCAAATCGAAATTTACTTATATTTGGCAATTTTCGCAAGTGTATTCACTTTTTGTTGTCTAAAATTTACCGTCGCACGATGTTATTATATCGATGGCAGAAATCTTTTCAAGAACGCCCTACTTCAGAATTTTATTAAAAAATACCCTATCTCAGAATTTGGTTGAATAACGCCCTATCTCAGAATTCGGTTCAAAAACGCCCTATCTCAATCTCTAGATAGAGCGTTGTTGAAAAATTTTTTGAGATAGGGCGTTTTCGAACTGGCTGCCGAGATAAGTCGATCTTCCACTCAGCCATCGATATGATGGCTTATCATATTATAGACTGAGAAATATTTTAGCCATTTTGAAAAGATAGGCATGGATTTTTTTATAAGGTGGATGAAGTGCGGATTTTTGTCCGTTTACTGATTCCATTTGCGGATACTTTGACGATCTGTTTTCCCACTAAAGTGTGCGGCAAAAACGTATGTACAGACAACTACCGAAAATTGTTTGTGAAGCGGATACGTTTCCGGCTGAAATTTGTCTGAATGAATTTTTCGTTCAATAAGCTTTCCTTCTGCACTTCACAGATACTTTTTCAAGGTTCAAACGCAATAAAATAAAATTAGGAAGCGGCACACTCCTCTGCACGGTCAGCCACTACCGACTACGCATGCATGCTTTCAAATGTTTAGCTTGAGCAAATAAAATAAAATTATTGCTTTCAAATGACATCATCTTTTACGAACGTTTCGAACGTTTTCCGGATACGAAAATTGATGATAACTGTCGGAGTTTTTTCTGTGCGTTTTCGGATACGGAAAATTGAACTAAACTGCACTGTCGGCAAAATATACGTTTTTTTGCTGGCTGGGCTGATTTGAACAGTCAAATACGTGCGTAATAAATTGTTGTATGAAAATATTATTTTTAAATACGAACATTTTTAAACGATAATTAAATATAAAGTATTCATTTTTACTATGCATTATTTCCCTCAGTATATATAGTTATGTACATACACATATGGCTCAATCCATGACAAATCGACCAATGCTTGAAATCGACCATTCTTGATTTGGTCAGAATTTTTCTTTAATGAAGTTTTGCCAAGGAGAAAAATTAATTTTATTTCGAAAGTTATGCAATTCCTGCAGATACTGAAATTTTAAAGGTGTTTTTTTTTACCATATTAGTTTTAAAACTTTGAAAACCCATTTCTCTAAATAAAGTTATGTGAAAATTTTTTATTAAATTTAAATTTAGGTTTTAATTTAGTAGTTTGCAATAATTTGTTTTCAAAGTTCAAAAATGCATATTTAAAAAAAAAAACACTTCTTAAAAGTTTTATGATCTTATAGGATATGTAAGAGGTATTGAAAAAAAAATGTTGCATACAATTTATAAAAGTTCTTGGTATGATTTTTTAATTATAAAAATCTGTATTTGTTTTTTATTTTTCCAATTGTTTTATATATTTTTTTTTTGTATATAGCCCCAAGCATCAAACATTCATATTCAAAAAAATATGGGTCCGGGGAAATTGTGAAATTTCGAACTCAGGATTTTTTTTTTTTATTCTCTTTGGCCGAATTTTGTTATATGTTAAAGAAAAGTACTGACCAAAATTCAATCAAACTAAAGACGGTGGATTTGAACCGTTAGACGATTTGACATAGAATGACCCATATTCATACATACATACATATACATATGCAAGTATTTAGTTGAAACCTACATAGTTTCAAATGCATTCTTATTAGATACTTTCTGAAACAATTTTATGAAGTAGAGTGTAAAACCAATTCAATAACTAGACTGTAGTGTAAACACGACTTAATGAAATTCGCATAACAAATATACATTGGGCCATTAATATGGAACTCATTGCACTCACCTTTATTGGTCGCTTTGCACCATTCGCTTTCAAATTTCCTTCTTATCCACTCCACATACATACATATAACCCTGCTTATGGCGCCAACAAGGCTCATATTCCTGTGCAACTGTTCTGTGTTAGTTCGTTTCAGCTCAGCGGGCCGGTTGAACGATAAGTTCTCAGCATTTTAAATGTAGAAAATAAGAAAAAATATATTTAAAAAAAAACTAGTTGTATCAAAAATAAAATAAAATCTGTAACTTACAAATTTTAGTTAAGTCTTTGCAAGCAAAGACGCTTACTAGTATATGTGTGTTTTAAATATAAAAAGAAAATAAAAAAATTAAAATTAAAAAATTAAAAAAATCGGACCTACTAATTAAATTAAGTAAAATTAATTTATAACAAAGTTGTCTACTTAATAAAAATAAAAATTTTTATTGCGAAAAGTAACAGTGATAAAATTATCTAATAACTACAAAAATTAACCTAAAAATAATAATAATATTTTAAAATCGACCAAACGCTTTAGAACTAAACTGCAGTTTATAAGCTAAAAAACTGCGCTCAAGGCCAGAAGAGGGACTACGTTTTACAAATATTAAAAATCAAATAAAAAACTTTGATAAATAGAAGCATTTAAGGTGAGTTTTACTTTTTTATTGTAGTGCTTTGTTTTTACAATAAATTAATTGCCGCTTATGTACATTTATGTTAACAGTTACATGTAGCGAATTAATGCTGCCGCGCAAAGAGAAAATCATACTCGCCATTTGCTTGCTCTTTTTGGATCTGTTTCGTTTGTTAAGCTTTTTCGCTAACGGAATTGAACCTGTGAAATGTAGACAGATTATTGATAGTCACATTTTGGCGGGAATTTATTGTGGATGTTGCTGTTATTGGTTTATTCCATTTTTTTTTTTGGGAAAGTAGTGATGTCTGTGACAATTAAGGCGGCATTAGCGCTATTAAAAAAAAAAATAATATATTTTCGAGAATTGCTTCAAACTGCAAATAACTTCGTATGTGTCTATAAGTATGTATACAAATGTATGTATGTAAACGTATTTTAAATGTCTTGCATGATTTCTATATTTACTTTTTTTGGGCATAAGATTTTTGCTTGGCATAAGATTTAGAAATTTTTTTAATGCAAATTAAAATTAGCAGTCGAAATAAGCCACTTGCGATTAAATATAATTGGAACATCGAGCTTTTATGTACTACAGTATACATATCTATGTACATTAGAATGCCTCACCCAAAAAAGTGTCAGTTTTTCAACCGGAATTATAAAATTTATTATACTTTAAGACTTCCGCCAAAATATCCGGAAAAATATTAAGATTTACGAGAGATACACCAATTTGAGAATATCCCCAAAAATCTCATTATTTTTATTCCACTGATAAAATGTTTAAACATTTTAGACATACCTTTTTAGCTTAAACTCGTAATAGAAGAGTGTTTTTAAATATTTTTTAAAACTAATTTTATTTAGAAAAATTTAGATTTTTGGAGATATTTTCAAAATTTTTCCAAAATATTTTGGTGGAAGTCTTAAAATATAATAAATTTTATAATTCCGATGGAAAAACAGTACCGATACTTTTTACGTATGGAGAATGATGCACCCTAATGTGTTGATGTTTTTTAAATATTCGTAAAATTTTTTGGGTATTTTTCTATAAAAATATTGTTCATGGTTTAATCAAAACCATATAAATCACAGTTTTAAACCTTATAAAAAATTTAAGAAAATTCAACAAATTTTCATCTAAATATCAACTTTTTAATGTGAATCTTTGGAGTGATTTTTGAGTTTTTTTTTTTTGGTGACGGATTTTCTAAAGATTGAGATTAAAAAGTTAAAATTTTGATGAAAAATACACTTTAAAAACGCATGAGATCTGATAATTTTTCTTCCTATGTACATCTGTATACAACTTTAGGTTTTCTTAGTGCCTTTGCAACGGTGTATCATTTATATAAATCGTTAATAAAGTTTTCTTTTTATTTTCAGAAATAAGAGATTTACAAAATGAGTGACAAATTTTATGGGTAAGTTGGTGAAAAAACAGAAATAACATTTTTGGAAAATTTAATTTAATTATTTTTCCTGGCTAAACAGCGGTGTTTGGCTGATATTGGAAGCTTAACTCATTTCCTAATCTAACCTCAATTTGAGCTTAGACCTTAGCTTTGTTTTTCACTTACACAAAATTCAAAAAAAGATTACCAATTTTTACAGGATCAGATATTTTTCAAGCCCCTATACAATTAAATTCGTATTAAAATATTTTATGTCATTGATTATTTTTGATGTTTAGATTAAAAAAAAAGAGTGCATCGCTACTGCGAGTAAATTCCCTGCTTCGTCAGGTGTAAGTTCAGCCTCTAATGTTCTGTAAGAATCCTCGTAATACTACGTCATTTATTCTTGAATAAGCTCATGCATTCCTTAAAGCGTTTTAAGTTACATACATATATCTTTCTATAAGCGCTTTGGAAAGGCCCACACCTGGTGGATAGTCCATAGCGATTTCTGAGAGCTTCTTTCTCTCGAGTGCCTCTTTTTATAAGCCACATAAGGGCTCCAGGGCGATAAAGGGAGTTGGATGCTACTTTCCGTGGAAGTTTATCGACAATCTCATTTCCTTCAATACAAATGGCATTCGGAACCCAGAGGGTCCAAACTTGATTGGTCAGACCAACAGTGGACAGCGTATGAAGGCACCCAATAAGATCTGAAGATAGCTACTTGGCTATCAGTCAATATCTCAATATTCTCATTCTGGTAGTTTCGCTTGAGATTGAAGTTCGCGCATCTTTCTATAGCGAATGTTTTCGCCTGCAAAATGGAAATATGTTTTCACTTAGGTTCCGAGTATCTCAACTTCGGTCCAAATATACATTTCTACCTATTCCAGTACCTTCTTCAGCCATCATACCTTATTGTAAAATTTAACTACGGATGCATGGTATCTCTCGCTTCGGTAGAATATCGTTCTTACCACGATTCTGAAATCCTTCTTCCCTGGTACCAGTCATCCTTAGGAGAGCCCTCTTCGCTTGAGACTGGATATGAATTTGAAGAGGTGTAAGGCATCGAAAAACTTCCAAGGATGCTGTTTTACTTGATCGCTCCAAGCTGTGTAGTCCTATCAACCTAAAAGATGGCTGCGTATAGATCCACCTTAATATTTTTGGGGAGCAGCCCCATTTTTTTTTTCTTTGCCAATATTTCTTTGCAGTTTGCTCCACGTGTGTTTTTCAGAGTCATTTTTGGTCTAGTATGATACGTACTCACAAATTTAACCTCCTTCAGGCACATGTTTCTGACATCTATCAGAATCGACTTCAGACCGCCAGGCCTATATTCCCCTGGAAACTAATTTACATTTTAATCGTTCACAACTTGCTCTATGATTAGTTTAACGGGCACTGGATTCTGCCTAAAGTTATTTGATAATAATTAAAAAATTCGACACCAGACCTGAAGCAATGGACGGGTGTGTTCTGATGCTTGGTCCGGAAGGGTCTTTCGGCACCCAAATTCCTCTCACAGAGAAGAGTCAAGAATGTTCCCACAAAAGCACCAAACGGGAACAAAAGTATTGACAGCAGTTTGAACGGAAACAAAATTAGAACAAAATGTTCGGTAACGTTTCCGCAAAGAACAAAATGCGAATAAAACTCTAAGGAACGTTTTCAAGAAGAACAGAATGAGAAATAAACTTTCGGGACGTTTCCAATGGGAAAAAATGAGAAAGAAAATATCGAGAACGTTTTCAAAGAAGATTAAACAAGAACAAAAGTCTGGGGAACGTACTGCTAGAGAACAAAAGTTTTGAGAACTTAAAGTTAAAAATGAGAGGGGCGAATTCGTGTTAGGATGAAAAAACGTTTCAGTGAGAACCACGATTGTTGATTCCAAGCCAGAGGAAGGCTGAACCATTTGAACATCCAGATCATTTATCATTACAATGAAATGTTCATTTATGGAACAATTTTTTAATTTTCAGTGCAAGAAAAGTTCGTGTCTTAAGTCCATTGTTGATTTAATTTGCATATTTACCTTTCACTTCTTTTTTAATTATTCAACCAATGAACGCTATGTGAAAAATTTTGTTCTCGCTTCCATTTTTCGCGAGTAGTACAGAAAAGATTTGTACACAAAGTTCCTTAGACTTTAGTTCCAAAATTGTTCTTCGAGACAAAGTTCCTTAGACCCTTTTCCGATTTAGTTCTGTGCCAAAAAGTTCCGGAGATTTTTGTTCCCATTTCGTACTCTTAGAAATGTTCCCAAAGTTATTGCTCCCATTTTGTTCTTTTTGGGAACGTTTCGCAGGGTTTTGTTCTTATATAATTCCCATTGAGATTTTTGTTTTGATTTCGATTTTGGTTTGCAGCGTTCTTGGGAACAAAACTACATTTAGTTTAGATAATACATTTAGATCAATCCTGGTTGAAAGGGCATTTACTACTGTATTGGTTCGTTCAGAGAGAGGTCCATAAGTCTTCCCACGTATTTTATGCGTCTCTCCAACAAATAAATCGAACTGACCCCTCTTCACAGAAGAATGATTAGATTACAACAGATTGTAAAATTTACAAGTCCCCTTCTCTTCACTTTAGTATCTTCCCAACCGACGATGCGGCTTACTCCAACTACGCTGCTGTACTTCATCAACAGCAACAGCCAACGCAACCCCAACAGCCTGATCTAAACTCATGCACTGCCGAAGTATGCAATTATTACAACTCGACGCCTGCCAATACTAATAGCAACGTTGCCGCCGCCACAGCTGCTGGTAACACAAATGGTTTCAATGCTTCCGTTGCCGCCACGCACAGTCGTCTGATTGGACCAGCATTGCGCTACTACGGCAGTGGGGGTAATCAAGCGTGTAACGGGCAGCAGCAGCAGCAACAGTTGATCTACAGCGGCGGACTTATGTCCCAACATACTGCTCTAGCTGATAATGCTGCATACACTATTCCGCCTAGCGCTCTAATAGCCGCTGGTCCAAGCTGTAGCGGGGCCGCAGCCACGATATCATACACTTATAATCGCAATCGCTATATGCCTTATAGCCGCACCACCAACGCTACGGCAACTGCAACATATCCACTTAGTAGCACGCTTGCATTGCAAACAGCTATGCCGAGAGGTGGCAGCAGCAGCCTACCAGTCACCACCGCTATGAATGCCAACGCACAACAGAATTACTCTACATACCAGCAATTTGCGAATATTTATCAGAATTATCCGAATTTATTTGGTGGCCCACCGCTTATGGGTGGTAGTTCAGCGGCAGCGGCAGCGGCAGCTATTGCTTCAGCTGACAGCGGCAGCATCAAGAATTCTAATACTATGACAGAGATGAATAGGCGCGCAGCAGTGTCGAATGTCAATGGTGAGACGGTGGCATGTAGCGCGGGCACGCGTCGTGTTGTCAGCGGTGCCGCGGCGATCGCTGTTGCTGCAGATGCCAATACCACTGCGATTACGGATGCTAATAATAATGGTGTAGTTGCTGTGGTAAATGGCGAAAACGGCTGTCAGGTGTGCAGTAGCAGCAGCAATCAGTCGGTGACACTACAAATTACCAATCTGGATTATACTATGGAGGAAGCGAGTTTGCGTAACTTCCTAATGGGACAGTTGAAACCAATAACTCCGGTGCTTTCCTTGACCTTCGAAGGGAATTCTTATGCCAAAGTCACTGTACCCGATATGTTTGTGAGTACTTACGCTGCCATAATCGGATAGGAAAAAATACTAAATCGGATCTACTTTCAGTTCGCAAAGCAGGTGGTCTCGAATTTGCATCGCAAGAAAATCGGTCACAAACGCATGTTGGTCTCGTATACGCGCGACTCTTCACTCACGGAAATCAATACGTTGCGTTGTCAAGTAGCTGGACTGCTTAAGGTGAGTTTAATTATTTCCATTCCAGGGTCGATCCATGTACCCAATGGTTGGAATCCACCTTTTTGATTTGGAATAATTTTGGTCAGAACTTATATTTATCTTATAACAAAGTTATGCCAAAGGAAAAAATTTGAAATTTTTTTCGAAAGTTAGGCAAAATTCTAAGTTTTACAATTTCCATGTTTCAAATTTCGATGTTAGATCGAAAGGTGTTTTTAAAGATGATATTTGAAAGTATATAAAATATATACTAAAAAGATCAAAAAAATTTAAAAATTTTGGAGTTTTAGGAAATTGCAAAAGCAAAAAAAAAATTTACACAATTTTTATACAATACCTCTTTTACTCTGGCCATAAAGAAGAATATATATAAAAATACGGGGAAAAAATTTTAAAATTTCATAAAAGCCGAAATTTATAAAACTCTAAATAAAGTTATGTCAAATAATTTTTATTTGATTCAAAATAATTATTTTTTCCAAGGTTCAAAGCGTTGTATGTTTAAAAAACACCTTGATTTTTAAAAAAATATATAAAAAAAAACTTCGAACTTTAAAAAATCGTAAAAGCATAATCAAGCAAAAAAATTTTGCAAAATTTTTTTTATATAATATCTGCCTCTAACTGATTTTAAAATATCCTGAAATTTTCAAGATCTATTTTTTAAGATATGAATTTTTGAACTTTCAAAAAAATATATATTTTGTGCCAAACTTTAAATAAAGTTAAAATCACAAATTTTTATTTGATTAACATTTATTTTTAATTTAGTTTTTTTAAATAAAAATCTTGAAAATTGCAGGATCTTCTAAGACCAGTGAGAGCTATTGTATAAAAAAAAAGTGAGCCAAAAATTTATACATATAAGTTTTTTCCTTTACGATTTTGGAAAAATTTTTAAATTTTTTTTAGATTTGAGGGATTCACAACGGCGTCGTTAGTCTCGTATTGTTGTATGTCGCAAACTTTAAAAGCTTAAATAAATGTTTAGAGAACTTGAAACCACAACCAACAATTTTTTAACACTGAAAAAATACATAATATGACTTTGATGGTATTTTTCGTACCCCTTAATATATTTTTTAGGCGCTAAAGTTTACGACATAACACAATACGACACTTACGACACTGATGTGAATACCCCAATTGTTTTTTATATCGTTCCAAATATTACCTTCAAAATTTCAGGACCTTTTAAGATCAGTAAGAGGTATGGAAAAAATTGAGCCAAAGACTTTTATCCGATTTTTTAATATCGAAATTCTGCAACTCTTTCTTTTTAATCATAAATACCACTTTTAAAACGAGACGATACTAATAGTTTTTAAGACATTCAAAAAATAAACTAAAAATAACCGGGAAATTATGAAATTTTAAACTTTCCAAAAAAAAAAATGTTATTTTTTCCTTTGGCAGAACTTCGTTATTGATATTTAAAAGAAAACTTCTGACCAAAACTCATTCAATTCAAGAATGGTCGTTTCCAACTATTGGTCGATTTGACATAGATTGTCCCACCTGGTAATCTTAACGCCGGCTTTACCGAGAAGGTATACAAAATTACGAAGCTCTTGTGCCAGACTGTTGAAAAATCGACGATTATGTAGGTTCAATATATTAAAAGGCCAAGGACTACTCCACTTCAGACTAAAAAAACTTCTAGCCATCCCAATGACCAACGGCTTTGAAAACCTTACCCATTGCTATCTCCCGAGAGATATGTATGTGCAAGTACTCAGGCCGTCTTCCTCAATAATTTTTAAATCTTTCTTACTCTCATTCGTCATTTCATGCCCATAGGATGTACCATATTACACATTGCCAATGTATAAGTTCCGCGAGCTCTTCCAGGCGCGTTTTAAGACTTCAATAAGCGTATTAGATCTCTACAAAATGCCCGATATTTGTACGATAAGCGTCGATGAGAGCGAAGAGAAATTCATCAGCCTACAATCGGGCGTCATAAGTTCGTTGGAGAACTCACCGTTAATGGAGGGCCTGCAGCATAGTGTACCCTATTGTACTGCGCATTTCAAGCGTGAGCAACATAAGGGCTGGGCTGAGCAGGACATTGAACCGTTACCGAACGTTTGGATGACCATAACGGAAATACAAAAAATTATCTATCCACTGTTGAAGAA
Organism: Rhagoletis zephyria; assembly: GCF_001687245.7. Classification (NCBI taxonomy): domain Eukaryota; kingdom Metazoa; phylum Arthropoda; class Insecta; order Diptera; family Tephritidae; genus Rhagoletis; species Rhagoletis zephyria. The sequence goes on from NW_016159210.1 coordinate 11,431, forward strand.
TCACCCTGGCGATGTACCGGTCGCCACGTTGGTGCACTGCATTTCCGCTCAAATGAATACCGAAATAACAGCAAATGAAAATGGTGTCAACTTAGAGCACTTGGTATGCTGTGTGCAGGGCATACAGATACAGGTCAACAATTTTGGCATTAAAATTTTAGGCTGGTTGAAGTTGGATAAGGAAAATTACGCGAATTATAATGGTTCGCTTAACGCTGGTGTTGGCGCCAGCAGCGCTAGTTCAGCAACACTGGAGCGTAGTTTGTATGCCAAGTCTGCGTGCTCCATTAGTGATCCACTGTATCAGATTTCGCGTGAGGTCATAGAGCTGGTGAAGATGTCACCAAAGTCTACCATGAAGTTCAATCGCTTCATACCAGCCTATCACAATCATTTCGGCAAGCAATGCCGCGTAGCCGATTATGGGTACACCAAGTTAATCGAACTATTCGAAGCGCTCGCCACCGTCGTGCAGATCATCGGCGATGGCGAGAATCGGCTAATCACCTTAACACATCGCACTCAACTGCGACGCTTCACCTCCGACTTGCTACGCATACTACGCGCTAACGGCAACAAATCGGTGCTATTGTCGCAATTGCCAACAATCTTCGCGCTCACGCAGAATCGCAGCTTCGATGTGACCGACTATGGCGTATGCGACATACGCGACATCTTGGACGGTTTGGCTAATTCGAATGTTGTCGTAATGTCGCGTGTACAAAACGGCGATGATATGCTTATTTCGATGCCGAAGCGCAAGCAAACCAGCGCTGAGCTGGAGAAGACCATTCTCTTTGCTGGCGAAATGGTGGAGCTATTCCGTAATGCGCCACAATATACCATACTATTTCAGAAATTCGTACGCTCATATCACTATCACTTCGCCTATCAGTGCCGGTTGAGCGATTATGGTTTTCTGAAGTTAGCCGACCTGATGGAGGCCATACAGGGCGTGGTGGAAATGGAACATACCAGCGATGAGGATAAGAAGATCTATTTATCACCGAAAGTCGCACGTCGCGTCTTCGCCGAACAATGTGAGGAGCTGGTGCACGAGTTGACTGGTTCGGCGCAAACTTGCATGCAGTTGGATGAGATGCTGAAGTTGCATAAAAAGAAATTTGGCTATCAAATACTACCGCAAACGTTGGGCGTGCGCAGCATCTCCGAAGGCATCGAACTGATGCCCCACATTGAGGTGAGGGAAGCACACACAACAACCCAGGTGAGTGAGAATATTTGTTTAACTTTTTCTTTATTTACAGTTAATTGAAAAAGAGAAAGTGCTATGGATTATTTGCCATCGTGATGATAACAAATTCCGTAATCAATGCTACCGCGCCTGTAAGCTTGTCTTGGCGCACGAAGTTAATTTACTCAATACGAGTAACGGCAATGATTCCAACGACGGCGAGGCAAAGGAAAATAATTGCAAAAGCTACACTTTGAGCGCTTTGATTGAAGACTTCAATAAAAAATATGAGGAACACATCAATGAGAGTGAGGTTAAGGCCATGAAACAGAAAATTGAGGTAAGTGGCAACTGCCAGTTGGCTTTCTTTAGAGCGATTTAGAAAGAATTTACCTAGTATTTTTCTTGTAGATCTTCAAAGAGCAGGAAGTGTCTTATGTGCGTAGCACATCATTTCTGAAGTTTTTACTGAGCATTATTCGTTTACTGGAGAAGAGAACTACAGTTTTGTTGACTGAAATCAAGAACGCTTTAGAATGTGGCATTACAACTACCTTCGAATTCGGTAGGTGGAAATTTACAACGGCGTGTGGGTGAAAAAAATGTCTTCCTTGAAAAAACTAATTGCAACATGACGAAGAGTACTCAAAAATTTAGACTCGATATGGCTTGCAAAAAAGCCCTACTGGTGATTATTTTCCAACCCTGTTGGATTACTCAGCAAATTAAGCCCAAGAAAATACGAAAGCATGTCTGATGAGGATCAGTTTTGGCCGCAAAAGCGGCTTGAGATGTTGTTGCTTAGCTTTAGAAACTCCCAGGCCGATTTCCCTATTTTACACAACAGGCTATCCAGGGCTTGTAAATTCTGACATATAGATAGATTGTGATCTGGATTAAAATATTGAACATTCTTTGAAAAGGACGTCATTTTAAATATATTGAAAATTTTTTGAATTTTTTGAAATTTGACTTGTTTAAAAAGTTAAGTTCTATGTACTTTAAATTTTGAGTTTATCGAAATTTTACAATGCGGATGATAAATGAGCGATATTAAAAAAACTATACTACGAAAACATTTTTAAATGGTTGCCACCTATTTAAAAAGTCAAATTTAATTTTTTTTATTAAGTTGAATGAAATATAACAACAAGGGTGTAAACGAATGAGGTTAAAGAAAGCTTTATTTTGAAAATGTTTTGAATAGGGTTGCCAACTGTTTAAAAGCTCAATCCCATTTTTTCCTATATTAAATAAAGTATAATATATATGAGTATCAATCGATAGAGGTATAAGAAAGCTTTGTTTCCAAAAAAATGTTAAATAGGATTGCCACCTGGTAAAAAGTCAAATTACGTAAAAGTCCGCAAGTAAAGTTAAACAAAAAAAAAAACAATGATGGCAAGTAAAACAAAAGATGCATAAGAAGGCTTTATTCCGATAATTTTGAAAGTCGTAGGCACCTATTTAAATGTCTGATTAAATTTAATCAGTTACCTAAATGATGCATTACAATATGGATGTCAGAAGAAACAGGTTAATAAAAGAATTTTATTTTTAGAACTAGCTACGCATTCATATAAAATGAGAAAGAAACAAGAATTATGACACAGGTTCTGCAATTGACTTCCGAGTGAATTTCAACTAAATTCAATTTGAATTCAAATCGACATTGCTTGAAATTTAATCAGAAGTGAATTGCAGAACTTCCCTTTATAATTTTTTAATTAAAAGTCCACAAAAATGTGGATACTTCAGGTAAGCGTAGGAAGTGAAGTAATATCTTCTGTAAGCGATCCTTCACGAATAAATCACGGTTGATGGTCTCGATGTCACGAATGAATTGCTTCTCGTGCCACAATACAAACGGCTTTGTAAATCAGTCACTGGCCTTTATTTTTTAAGGCCTGTATGTAGCTCTCAAGAAAAGCAAAAACTCCATATAAAATGACGTACAGGAAATGGCTAAGAAATCTTCTTGAGTCAAATTTCCTTAAGGGCATAAAAATTTCTTAAGGAATTTGCAACGCTTTCTACTACGGTTTTCTAAAGTTTTTGTAAATAAAGAGCACAAGGAAACCCAGGCTTGCAACAGAAATATATGCCCGTTCCATTATTTCTTGAGGAAAGAGTGAGGCAACAGGCTGTGAAGTATCAAAAATGTCAAAATTCCTTGGACACACACACACACGAAATAATGGCAAATTTTTTTTGACCGTTTTCTTGAGAGCTGCATACAGGGAATTCAATCTACTTATAAAAATCATTTGTATAAGTCGTAGTAATCTTTTATTTCCCAACACCTTCTAAACTGCGAAAAATGTTAATGACTTTCGTACGAATGATTTAAAAAATAAAAGTCGGTTACTGATTTATATTGATAACTTTTAAAAGTAAAATTAACTGACTGATTTTTATTGATGAATTTTATAAATAAAAGTCTTCAGTAACTGTAAGACATATAATATAAAAATCAAAAATAATTGTTATTTTTTTAATTTTGCATAAAAATTGCAAATAATTTTTTTTTTTAAATTTGAGTCTCGGTGAAAAAAGAAATCGATTAGTATGTATCACTTAGTTGTAGAACATTTTCTTCATGGTGAATTTTTCCATGAGAGTTTTCATCAATAACTGTTGTTAGGTCCCTGCCTAAAATTACGTGTAGGATTTCTCCTGTCTGAGTTTCGCCGCCTGTTTCCAACTCCTTTCTCTCCCAAACAGACTTTCGCCATCACTGTGCAGTCGTTGAGGCGAGTAGAATTTCCTAAGTTCCAATCTTCAGGTATCCATCCGAGATCTTTGTAGGACTTCACTGGTCTAATTGAATCATAGCCCGTATACCACAACTACTATTTTGTTCGAGTCCAGCTCTTGGGGCTATAATTTGTTGAACATAAACCATCAGAGACAAAGAAATGCCACTTTCCGCATCCTAGCCTTTTGCTTTGAATATAATTCTTCTTTATGAAAACTACTTCACAAGTCATGGATTTAGAGAAACATTTCGAAGCATCCGTCAAGATTTATAGCTTTGATCATTTTCCTCAAATTTATTTTTGGGACATCCGCGGAACCTAAAACCAGTTTTTAAACCTACAAAAAATATCTAAATATTTTAAAATTTTATAAAGAGCTTAGCTTTACAGTTAAAAACTTCAATGTTCTTACAGGTTTCCCAAATCTGTTCTCTGTTGTATCAGCCTACACCGATATCTTTGTGGTGAACGCGGGTCTTACCCAAGAACGCAGTGAAATTTCTTTGCAGCCTAATTGCGAACGTGAGTAACAGTGTAAATTTACTTAAATGATGAATATAACCACTAATTTTTATTTATTTTTTTTTTGTTTACCTCCAAGTCCACATGAGCTCACTCATAAATCGCTCTGGTCTGCTCAACTCAGCAAAGCTACCGGCAGGCAAACAAAAAGCATCACGTCCACTTCGACAGCCGCTTAGCGAGAACAATCATAGTCGCAGCTACAGTCAGCAGGGTCCACCGGCAAAAACGCGCGCACTTTCAAAGCCCAACGAGAACAGTGGCTATCAGCCGGTACAAACTTATAAAAGTAAGATTCCTGTCGCTACATTACAACTACCGACGAAAACGCAACGCGTCGCCGTACCAAAGCAGAAACCACAACCAGCAGCACAGGTGGTACAACCACAGCCGCCGCAACCGCAACAGCTATCACAACAACAACAGCAGCAGCAAGTTATGCAAGCTCACCAACAACAAATGCAAAAACTCACCTATGACTCTAACCACTTTGTACCATTAACCGTCCACATGAGCTTTAACGGTAATAACTCAATCTATTCGGTCGCCTCACATAACTCCAGCCTAAATATATCTGCCTCAAGCTCCACCCACAATCATGATAATTCTTTCAACTCTTCCTTTGGTGCCCTTAACAATTCGCTGAATACTTCATCGAATTTGTCTTTGTCGGAGTTGAACTCAAATCGATCACAATTGCAACAGCACGTAGAGCTGTCACAGGTGCCAGCTTCAACTATGCCCCCCAACATGAGCATGGCTACAGCAGCCAATATCCATATGAGCAACAGAACGAAGCTATGGGATCGTCGTTATACGGCTGCTATGGCTGCTGCCGCGGCAAACGCTTCCATGGCTTACCAGCAACAGCAACACCAGGCAACGTTGGCTGAGAATGTTGCAGGATTGCCATCGTTAATTATGTCGACGTCGGAAAGTTTCGCCATGGATGCACACCGGCAGCATCAAGTACAACAACATCAGCTGCAACAACAACAACAACGGCAGCATTTGCAGCAACAGCAACAGCTTCATCATCAGCATCAAGTATTCCAGTCGGCAATGGAACAATCGATGGCGCTTGCGCAGGCCAAAATTAAACAAGAGCCTACTTCTTATGTCGCCGAGCCCATGACCAATATCCACATGTACCCGATGTTTGAACCACCAAAGCCGGATACACCGCCGTCGAATGTGAGTCTAAATTGAAAAAAAAAAATAAATAAAAATAGTGCATGTAGTTTAGAAAATGTTGAGCTAATCGACCAGTAATTGACCGAATCTTTAATCGTCTTAGACCTGTAAACGCAACTATTATATAATATATCCCTCTTTCGTGCTCAATTCATTTTATTCCCAATGAATCGAGGTGCTATTATCCCAGCGCATTTTTAAAGTGATAGCTCTCTTTAAAACTTCACAATGGCAGACTCATCCCTTTTCACAAAAACCGATTGGACATCTTGCTGGTATCATTGGATTTTTTTTAGCTTAGGTTTTCATGTCTTAATCTGCCTAAACTTTAGCATGATTTTGTTGTCTAGACTAAGGTTAACCTCATCTGTAAAATATTTAATTTAGTATATATAGATATATTGTGCCCTTTAGTCTTCTCTAAAAGTGCTTAAGCTGTGGCCACTTCGAGCCTAGACTGCCTTACCCTCGGTGAGAACGTGTAGTGGTGTCTCGCTAGTCATCAAAGATCATTTGACCATAACTCCAGCGTATGTAGATGTCGTCTTAGTCGGCAGTGTCACCTGTTTTTGGTGTCGGTGCTTCCTCACCCGACGTGGTGCGCATTCGTAGCGGAGCCGAGGATCAAGGGAAGTCGAGCTCTCCTGCAGTGCGCAACCAGATCTTGTACCTCTACTGGGGGAATGTTCTTTTGATTCCCCAGCAAATATGTAGTAGCAACGGCGATGTCCATGGGCTTTCTATCCACCCAAAGCGTTGCTTGCACTACCACTAGATCTTGACTTATAAAATCCTTTTGTGTGCTCCCTTGAGGCTCTTTACCTGGCCTCTATAGATCCACGGCTCTTGAATCCGTACCAATCCCAGGTGTTGCATAGTAAACCTGCTCGCAATTACAGCCGAGGTTGCAATCGCGTGGTTCAGGTTGACTTGGGCTACTCTCAAGGGCCCACCTCATTTCTGCTCGTCTAGGTCCGAGAGCCTTAGGATACCGTCAACCTTAGGTCGCTCTCACTTCTCCGGTCCAGCTCGAGCCTTTTCAGGTCTACACCATCAAGCAGCTCATGCGACAAGGGAACCTGCCCCTGTGTAAGAGCCGCTAAATCTTGCTCAATGGGACTCGTGGGTTTGAAGGTTGGGCTGGAAGTGTAGGCGTCTAGCCTATGCGGACTTGGCTGCTGTATCTACTGGAGCAGGGATATTTTCATCCATCTACATTTCAGCTCCCCAGTTTTGTTGCTATTTAGCCATGCCCTCAACTTTACAATATACAAGGAGCATCACTGGACTGAAATACACTCCGCAGAAATCAAGCGGTTGCGTCCTTTAAACACCTCGTCCATTATGGCGTCAGCTCATCCGGATTCAGCCCCTCCGCAAGATAGTTTCTAGGCAACTCAGGAAGCACTACAACCAAGCAACCAAAAAACCTTTTCCCGCGCCATTCTAACTGACTATGAAGAATGGGATCCTTTATTCTTGAAACTAATACAAAGCTTTGCAGAAAACATCACTCAAGACTCCATACTGTCCATTACACTTCTTTCTAAGCTGTTTTAAATCTACATAAATAATCTGCGAATGTAACCCTTAATACAACCTATCGGATCGAGGTGGCGCGTGGGAGGCACCTCACTCTCAATGCTGGAGCGATGAGGATGGTAGAAGACAATGATATCCAATCTTCAGAACTAATGTTCCAATGAGGCAATTCCAGTAAGCCATCCCTTACCGCACAGAGTACTACTCTGAAGTTTGGCGCGGGCTTCCATCCGTTGCTGTCATTATGCATGCTGACGGGTCGCTAATGGACTCTGGCTCTAGACAATAAAAAAGTTGGTAAACTGGCTAGAGCTATTTGTATGGAGAAATTCATTGGCCCACAATTGGCTGTGAGGTGCTGCTCAGACGCGCAGCAGGCTTAAGTTAATCGCGGAAGCACTTTGACTAGTAGCATATTCCAAAATGTTTCTTGATGCCCTGCATAGCGGTAGGACTATGCTTCTGCTAACGTTGTATGAACTTGATTGAGAACTATGGTGCAATCACCGGATTAATTTCCTTAAACTAGTGAGGTACTTAGAAGGCTCATATTAATGAATTCCAATACATATTCATAGTCATGTTTGTTACGGAATAGTCCACAAGACTCCCTCTGATTGAGCTTCAGAGATTCTGGTAACCTTATAAGAGTAGATTGGCTTGCTTGAAAGGGAGGGAGGCACTTTTCCGTGGTAAAAAGGGCAAGCGTAAACATGCCTTCGATTATAAGTCGCTCCTAACCACTAGAAAAAAAGCAAAAACCAAATTGTGGAAAATTATTCGGTTTATTTTTTTTTTTTTATACAACCACTGGAGTCAAACTATTCCCTCTTTTTATCTGGAACTAAAACGCAAATCAGAAAAGCAGGCGCCTTTGAAAAAATATACGTATGTATACGCCGCATTTATAATAAAACGAGTATATTTACCAAGCGAAAGGAAGCCTAAGGAATCTTGAGGCCTTGCAGTTCTTCGAACCACGTTTCAAAATAAAAAAAAACACATACCACCATTCCGGGATACAAAAAAATCTACAGTAATGGTTCTCACTCGATCCCTGCGTTCTATAAGACTTATGATGCGTGAATGGTGTAAATCAATTAGCTATCGCAGCAGAACTTGCCAGGATGACTACGAAGAAGGAGGATTGAATAGTCACTTTATTTAGCGATGCTCAAGTCTGCAGTGAAAGCGACTAAAACTATGTTAAATGAGACTTTTCAGCTAGCCTGGCAAAGACCAAAAGGTGACCTTCCGGATCTCTCAATTTCATTTGGGATAGCAAGTGTAGGAATAAAGGGTGATTTAATAAGACCGCAAATTTTCTTTTATAAATAAACACAACAAAATTTGTCGAATGATTTTTTTTTCGTCACTTGATTTTTGTTCAAGCAACCAATTGGTAAACTGCAAATGGCCTCTTGTCTTCAGTTTCTGTGTCAATTGAATTTTGTAGGTGTGTAAACATGCATAGGTCTTTTATTAATTTCCGGTAAACGGTGCTGGAGGAGAGTTCGATTGCTGTGCACGAGGACTAATTAGGGTTGTCACGGCCTGGCTCACACTTTGTTCCACAGCAAAAATACTTTCGGCCGAACGCCCTGCACGAAAGCGCACGTTCATTGTCACGTTAGGCATCGACCCAGTTTCTTTGAATTTCTGCACCGAAATACACTTTTCATAAAACGTTTGGATCACTTTTATGCATTGTTCAACTGAGTATCGCTCTATGACTAAGTTTGCCAAAGCCTGTAGTGCCAATTGTCTTAAAAAAAAAAACAACAACAAAGATCTGCATCACCCTTGAATCATTCTATATTCAAATATCCTAGTACATATGTACATTCCATTGTTGGGTTAGAAGATGATGTATTTTGGAACGAATTTTCATTATTTTCTGTAAAATTTGGCATGGAGTGATAATAGTTTCAATATTGTGCCATCTTCAATATCATCTTTCAAAAAATGGCTTTGGTCAGCGCTGTTTAGTTTTAGTTATATCCTTGAGCTTTTTAATAAAATCCAAAATCCAAAACACTTTCGATACAGTTTCTGAACCGATGTTGTATTTTTCAGGATATGCCATTTTGGATAGATCCCATTTGGTCACATAACACCGCCGACCACGAAGCGGGACAAAATGCCTTGGTAAGTAACCAAAATTGACACACTAGTAATTACTTGCCAGATTGTGATCGACGAAATTTTTTGTAAATATTATAAACTTACACTTGAATTTGAATCGATTGCAATTAGGTTGGTAGATACTGTAATTCCTGGAAATTTTAAATTTTTAACAGTTAAAGTTTTCTCTAATTTTACAACCTTTTTTATCTTTTTTCTCACTACATTTAGCTCAACATCAAATTACCTGAACTAAAAAATTTCAATGTATTACCAATGGTATTGTCACCCTATACACTCTCTAAAGCCGAAAATATGAAGCAAAAAGTATTTAATTTTGATAATCACGATCGAAAGATAGCCTAAGTAATATTTGTAAGCAAAAGCTCACTCAATTGTTTTTGATTTAGTGAAGAAAAGTGATCTCAAGGTTTGTGCGTCGCTAAGCGTGTCTCCAAAATTCGAATATGTAGCCTTTAAGCCTTTTTAGTTAATGCGCTTTTAAATTGTTTATAAGAAAATTGTAATGTTACCGCGACATTGAATTGAACTGTTCGTATGTGTAGCAAATAATGAAGCGATCAGATTAAAAAATAATATCTAATATTGTTATTGTAATAGAAAAAATAAATAATAAAAAAATACCTCGAAAATGTTTGGTAGGGAACTAAAGATAAACAAACGAAATATTTTAACCATGCTCAATTCATTGTAACAAATGTCTGCTTTTAAATTAGGCAAAAATATTTAAATTTCATTTTTAAATATTATATCTTTTTGTAGTAATGCTTAAAAAAAAAGAAAAAATGTGTCCAAAAATTTAGTGTATAAGCATTTAAGTTAAATAAATAAAACCGAATGATTGTAGTTAGAAAACAAAAAATATAAAAAAAAGATGTGCAGTCAAATTCAAGCAATCAGAGGATGTGTGATGCTTGAAAAAGCTCTGCACTCAGTCAAGACGCTGCAAAAAATGTATGCTTTGTCGTAACTGAATCTACATAGTGCAGCGATGGGCAGGGAGAGCTTTTGCTCTGTACGCGCCTATACAAAATGTATAGAAAGCTTGAAAGAGCTTTGCCCGCGGGCAAGGCGGTGCTTATCAAAAAAGATAAGAGAGGAGAGAGAGAGCGAGGGAGAGCCAACAATACTGTAAAAGAGAGGGCTTAGTATCCGTCACGAAGCTTTTTAAAACTTTCTGCAGATTTTACAAGTATGGTTACATCAGAACATATCCCACCGGGAAGGCTTTTCAAAGCTTTCTTTAAATTTTTTGGTATGTTAAAAGCTTCCTCTGGTCGTCGCAGGTACGGCGCCAGTCGTGGCCAAAACACAACCCATGCAAGAAGCTGTTACGTATATGAGCACTCATAGAGAAAAGGCTCTATCTGGTCGTTTCTGGTTTAGACAGCGCATTGCCCGAGTGCCGAGCTTGTTTAAGCTTTCTCCGGATTTTGTATGGATAAAAGCTTTTTCTGCCCATTACTGGTATAGAGCGGTGATGGGCAGCACCATGCCCGCGAGCGGTGCTTCTTTAAGGTTGAGATTGGTATAGACCGGTGATGGGCATTAGGTTGCCTGCGGGCAAAGCTCTTTCAAGCTTTCTATACTAAATGCCGGTATAGACAGATCCTTTTCTTTTCTAACTTCTTTTCTTCTGTTATTAAGACTTTAAAATAAGTGCAACAAATACTTACCTAAAAATCCGGCGCCACTAATTTAAAGAAAGCATTTGCTAATTCAATGCCGAAGAAACAAGCAGCATTTGCTGGAAAAGCGCGTATCATAACCGGTGAAATGCCGCGATAGAGCGCCATTGGACCATCGGTGCGGATTAATTCTATAAAAACACTACGTACGCCATGCTTGTACTTATCGGAAAGGGCTAGTAGTAAGAGAAAAAATATAGTAGAAAACTATTAGTATAAGAGTAATGAGTAAAGAACTTACAATAGCAGCTATTGCTGTGACTCAATTGAAAGCATGCAGAGATGTACGGAATCGTAGAAAAGGGTTTTCAAGACATCTCGAGCTTTATAGCAAGTTTTGCTTGAGCCCTAGTTAATTTTAAAGCGCTTCACAATGTTAAATTGAAGTATGGACCCTTGGAACCGTGAATTAACAGAAAGGTTGCTTTACGAATTTATAGCCATCCAAGTTCTATAAGGGAGTCACCTACTACGTCGTACCGATACATCTTTTCATCGAGGGAAAGGTTTCGTAAGTGCCCTGAGTCTGACAGAAGAGGTTTTGGAAAGGCATGGGTGCAATTACCGCTTCTTCGATAATGCAANCTTTTGCTTGAGCCCTAGTTAATTTTAAAGCGCTTCACAATATTAAATTGAAGTATGGACCCTTGGAACCGTGAATTAACAGAAAGGTTGCTTTACGAATTTATAGCCAGCCAAGTTCTATAAGGGAGTCACCTACTACGTCGTACCGATACATCTTTTCATCGAGGGAAATGTTGCGTAAGTGCCCTGAGTCTGACAGAAGAGGTTTTGGAAAGGCATGGGTGCAATTACCGCTTCTTCGATAATGCAAGTATTCTTGGGAACTAAAAGCATCTTTTTTTTCGGAAAAATCTTCGATACTATACAAGTATATTCCACCGGAAAGATGTTCCGTTTCCAGCATTTAATATCGCCCATGCGCTGTGGTAAATGATGAAAAATATTTTCGCATAATTTTCAAATAGAAAATCTGAGCTACTATCAGACTTAGCGAATGGGCGAATTTTTGTTAAAAGTTTGGGGTCAGAACATTCCAGGAAAATTAACGTCATCTCTTTGTACAGTCAGGAAACAATAAGAGCTCGATCGTATCTCGAAGGCATAGCATTGCCCTGATTTGGGTACCACGGCACCGCAAAAAGCGACTAGAAAGCGAACCTGGGTCATAACGAAAATAATACGCACCTCCTCTGTCGAGAGCGATGATGATTCAGATATTCGAAAACAAAATAAATGGTTGTAATATGGACTGTAATATAGGAACTTTCTTAAAACGAAAATCAAAAGTTATCTACCAAATAGGCCATTGTGAACTCTTACGAAGCGTGTGAAAAAGTTTTGATCTCAGGTCGCACCAGAAAAATAATAGCAGACTAGTTTCGAGCTACCCCGAAATGATCCCGCACTTGGCCTACAACTGTCCGGTTGCTTCCGAAAAAATATCGTGTACTAGCCCTGAAATAGCCGTGAACTATCGCGAAACGGTCCTGAAAAAGCCACGAACCAGTCCCGAAAGGGTCCTGAACTAGTCCCGAAACGAGTCACAAACTAGTCTCAAACGAGAATTACACCTGACACTGAAATGGTCCTATAATAGTGCTGAGCAGGTCCCGAAGTGGTCCCCATATAGTCCTGAAGAAGCTCTGAAAAAGTCGTGTACTAGTTCTCAAATGATCCCGAAATGTTCCTGAAATAGTCATAAGTATTGCTAAATGGTCCTGAAAAATCTGGAACCAGTACCGGAATGATCCGGAACTAGTCCCAAAATCAACCTCTACTATGTAGTCCTAATCTAGCTCCAAGGATCCAGGACTAAATAGGGGTGAGCTGGCACCGAAATGGTCCCTAAATAGTCCTTAGCAGGTTCCCGAAATGATGCCGAAACGCTCCCGAAATGGTCTTGAAATAGCCCTGAACTAGGCCAGAAATACACAAGATGAACCAATTGCAGATTTTCTGCTGGGTTAACGCAAATTTTAGCCACATCGAGAGCTAATATGTTTACACATTAAAAATATATATATTCGGGAGCACTCTGATCCCTGAAACTGACGCTGTTAGACTGGGCCTGCTATGGAACACTTCCTTTTGTTTTGACATACTGAAGAAGTCAGCCAGGAAAATGTGGATTTTATACACCGCCAAATGATCTTCAGTGATATGAAGACCATTTCTAGGTATTAGGCAGTCGGAAACTTCTTTGTTTCGGCAAAGAAATTTACTTAAGCCAAGAACACCAGATTGGCTAGTTGTCTTAATGAAAAGTACAGTTAAAATAGTCCTTACGATTACACGTTGAAAGTAATCGTCCCTTAGATCACACTGATATGGCTCTTGTTTTTCATGCTTCGTCATGGAAGGGATATGCCAAGAGCGGATTTGTGCGAAAAATCTTTTGTACAGATCTTCTGATGAGTCAAGAATGACTCGTCCGTAAATCTTTCGCACGACAGTCGGCTCTATGTAACGACCCAGATTTACGTACATCTGGCCAAACACTGTCACTGTGGTGGTCTATGAGCAGAGAGGGAAAATAACTGCCGACACAAATTCTAGCCTCACCCCCTTCGTCTACTTATATAAAAAAAAGGATAACTATTGATTTCGTGCGGCAAAGGCTATGTATATCAAGCCTTTAATTCCTATATTGGACGCCGTTATCGTACAATGGTTAGGGTAGGAAACTTCACCCTGCTATTTGAAAAAGTTTTGACAGCCAAAAATTCAACAAATCTAAATGAAGTCCCTCTTTACACTCCTCAAAACAGATGCTTTCAATTTAGCAATGCAACCATGGAAACTTATTAACATATATGTATGTATGTGTATAAAACTCGCACCTGTCTGCAAACGACTCTTGAGTACATCAGGCGGCATACCAACTATCCAATATGTTATGCCAGCCATGCCACCAGCAAATATGGCTGTCAACACTTCCATGTGCAAATCTGGTAATTTTTGCTTGATTAAATCTTGTAATGCTTCATAGGTTGCAAAATATACAGCATTTGCTGGCACATCTGTAAGAATTTGAAGTTTCAATTAAAATCTTACAATTAAAATATTGAACTACATAGTCTCGAGTCGAGTGGATAAATAAAGTGAACCCAAGCGTAGTTTTTTACAAAGTATTTGTATATTTTCTTCCCATCTTTTTAATTTTCTAGGCATAAAAAAGTTTATTCTTCTACTAGTGCTACTATAATAACAATGTGAACATAATAATCGCTTATAATTAAAATAATTTCTATTGTAAAAAAATAAACTATCGCGACTTCGTAAATATATAAGTGCACTGTTGGGATTTTGGTGTTCTTCAGAAAAAAATTCATTAGTCTTTTAGCGAAAGTTTTTTAGTTAAAATAATGCAGCGATCGCATCATAGGCATCATTGGCTAATTCGATGCCAAAGAAACAGGCAGCATTTGCTGGGAAGGCACGCAACATAATCGGTGTAACACCACGATACAGCGCCAAAGGACCATCCGTACGCATAAGATCCTTGAAAACGCTACGCACACCTTTTGGATATGTGCCGGCAGGTGCTGGAAGAGAGGAGAAAAATTAAGTGGTAATAGAAGCATAAATATTTTGAAGGTACCTACATATGTAACTATATATTAATTAGTTTTCGGATTTGTATAAACAATAAAAACATAAATGAATAAAATAGTACAAAATATAATAAAATAAATTTAAATATAAAATAATTAAATTAAATAAAACATATAAATTAAAACAAAATAAAATGAAATAATTTAAACAAAAAATAACAAAAATTAAATTAAATAAATTAAATATAAAATGAGGTAAAACGACTATAATTGAATATTAAAAAAAAAATAAAAAATTTAAAAAAAGTTACAAAATCAGATAAAATGAATACAAATAAAATAAATTAAAAATTTTTGTAAATAAAAAATAAAATAAATACAAACCACAATATATTCAATAGTAGATTAAAAAGTACATACTAAATAAAAAAGATAAAATGAATGAAAATTAAACAAAAAAATAAAACTAGAAAAAANTAAAAAAAAAATAAAAAATTTAAAAAAAGTTACAAAATCAGATAAAATGAATACAAATAAAATAAATTAAAAATTTTTGTAAATAAAAAATAAAATAAATACAAACCACAATATATTCAATAGTAGATTAAAAAGTACATACTAAATAAAAAAGATAAAATGAATGAAAATTAAACAAAAAAATAAAACTAGAAAAAAATAATATGAAGTAAAATAAACAAAAATTGAAAAAAATATCAAAGATAAGATAAAATGATTAGAATAAAATAAAATAAACGAAAAACAATATAAATGAAAATATGAAAAAATTATATAAAGCTAAATAAAACTAAATGTATGTAAATTAAATATAAAATAAAATAATGTAAAAAAAA
>NW_016159210.1:26929-34228 GCF_001687245.7 Rhagoletis zephyria
AAAAAAAAAATTAAATTAAATTAAAAAATAAGCTAAAATAGAACAAAAAATAAATGAAAGAAATAAAATTAACAAAAAATATGAAGTAAAGAAATAAGATACAATTAGAACATTAAAAGTAAAATAAATAAACAAAATAAAATAGTAAAATTAAAAAATAAGTTAAAATTTATAAAAAATTAAATTAAAAATTCCCAATTAAATTAAATTAAAAATACCCAATTAAAAACCACTTAATTAAAATAAAAAAATTACAAAAACAACTAAATTGTATTGTATGCTTCAAAATGAGATTCCTCTGTATAGATCCAAATTTTAATAATACATATCGTTACCTTAATATAGAAAGGCCCTAACTCATATAGTCGCTGAAATGCAAAAAAACGTAACCGTAATTTCTCTGCCTTTCTATATTAAGGTAACGATATGTAATATGTATATATGTACGTACATATCGTCGTTTAAAGTACAAAACCGCGTCTCGTTATTCTGCAAAACTGCGTAACTGAATTTTTTTTCAAAAATTGGATTTACTCACACAAGCTCTTGGCTCAATCCTTATCCATTGTCCTGAAATATACTAGCCAGAAATGCGATTTCTTTACAAAAAAAAAAACATTTTGAAATAGAGTGTTTTTACTCTCTAGAAAATAATTTATGCAACCTTATACATGCGGCTTTTCATTTTGTTGATACGCGGTTTTGTACTTTAAACGACGATATGTACTTGTATCTATAGTAAAAAAAAAATTAATCAATTTTTTACATACCCGTTTGTAGCCTGCTCTTAAGCACATCGGCTGGCATACCGACCAACCAATAAGCTATACCAGCGGCGCCACCAGCAAAAATCGTTGACGCAACGCTGACCTTTTCGCTGCCAGTCTGCTCTTTGGCCTTATCTTGTATATACTCGTATGCGAGAAAATAAAAGGCATTTGCGGGCAAATCTAAAGTGGAGGCACATAAGGAAATAGATATGGATTTAAAATATTTTTTGAAATCAAAGCTAAAACCAATGCAACACATACTTCGAGACACACTTACATAAGAAAGTCGACTTGAACTCTCCATACAAAAATAAATAAATTGCACTTTCACACAAATGAATTGAAATTTGGTTAGTAATTGTTTAAAATGGTTAATGAGGATGAAAAGAGGCAGTATTTTAATGTTTTTTCCTCAATTTTTATTAATTGTACATACACACTCAAGCACTTAAAACACAAAATACAGTAACTTAAAAAGCTATGCAGTAAAATTTTAGTTTAATTAATGGATTAATGGCGCACATATGTACATATGCATGGCAAAAAAATAATATGGAAAAATATTTATTTGAGAGAGGAATGTAGGCAATGTAGGCAATGTTTTCTGAATTGGAACTCAATGCGATAAGCTACATCCTTTCTGTACGTCACTTCCTCCATGCTGATGCTGCTGTTTTGTTGTTTGTGCACGCATAGTATGTGCATACATAAGTTTGTACGTATATAAGTGTACATATATGGAAATTGTGACTTTATCAATATATAGTACAAAACATAATTTTTATCGAAATAATTATACAAACGTTGTAGAGTGTTCTGTAGTAGCAAAACGACACTCGAACCCAGTGAGCATCCAACCGTATGGACGGCAAGCCACGCGACAGTAAGAAAAAGCTACTAGCGCCAGTAAATTATACTGATATTATATGAAAAACAAAAATACTAAAAATAAAAACAAATCGTTCAGTGCTAAAAAGCAAAATATTGTTTAATAATACTTGGCAAATCTGCGAAGCGGCAACGTAAAACGTGAGAACACCGCGCTATAAAGATGAAATGGATTATTGTGGCGCTAGTGCTGGTGCTGATAGTAAGTACAGTATGCGAAAAAATTGCTAATTCATGCCAGCAAAATGAGCGAAAAATAAAAATGTGTAATTTTTTTTTACAAACATTTAAAAGAGCAGTATTTTCTAAAACGGTGCTGCACTCAATGAATTAAAAATGTGTCGTTAATTTGAATTCTTACTCAACCTACATAAGTTACCATTTTTTCCTCCCACTCTCGCCAACAGCAAATCGGCGTTAATGCAGCGCGCGTCAATGCCAAGTCGCAGGTGAAAAATAATAACAAGAAGCATGCAAATCAGCACCAGCAACAGCTTAAGAAGTCAATCCACACAGCTAGCGGCGCTTTGCATGCTGTCAAGCGTGCTCACAATGAAGTGAGGCCATCACCGACGCAGCACCGAACACGAACACAGCATCAGCAGCGTTTGCAGCGAACGGAAGTGCCGCCGTTAGTGTTAACGTCGTCGTCGCCAACGCCGCCGCACGAGCCACAACTTGAGATTGATACGCTGCAATGTCCAGTGGATTGCGTCTGTCAGTATGAACACTTCAACGAATTGCCCATATCACGTTGGATACAATATATGCAAGCCAATCGACCAGGTAGCAGCGATACAGTGGCAGACGAGGAGGATATTTGGCAATACGATCGTGATGAACGCTATGAACAGACGTTCAGCAGTGGCGAGAGCGGTGATGAAGATGATAGCGATGCGTTTTTAACGAATCCCTTCATGAAGCAGGCCACATGTATAATTCAAGAGTGGACAAATATCGAAGAATTGATACAAATGCTGCCACATGATTTGCATGCCCTCGTTTTGCTTTACACAAGTAGCGGAAGAAATAAAAGTGGTAAGTAAGTATTTACAATGTAAATGTGGAGATTAGAATTATAAATTTGTACATATGGGCATGGGTTATGTTAGTTTTTCTGCTAGCATTTAAAAGCTTTGTAGGCATATCGCTATTCCACATTTCATTCTTTTACTTCAATGACTAATCTGTAATCAAATTTCTATTTCAAACAGTAAATTTGAGCACTCTACACCCCCTCAACCAACTGACCACTTTGGAAGTACGCGGCGGCCTCAATCGTTCGTTGCGCATTATTTTCGATGAACCGCTCATTTTCCTGCAACATGCCAATTTTGAGTCGGTCACGTTGCTGGGCAGCGAGACATATAAACGCCCAAAAAATCCTGTACATCCAAAGGACAGCTTTGATTATAAGCCACGCAGCGAAACGTATGATGATGTAGACGCAGATGGCAATCGCTTTGCTTTCGCTCCTTTAGATGATGAAATGGACGATTACATTGTACCTTACGATATCTATAAACAGGAATTGATAAAGGCACGCATGCCAACCTTTTATGCCTGGGAACACTTAGAAGTGTTACGCATACATGACTGTCAGCTCAATGAACTGCAATGGGAGATGTTCGATGGGCTGACAGCCCTGGAACACTTATCGCTCGAGCGCAATGGCATTGCTGAAGTGCCACCATTTTCCTTCTACGGCGCTATGCACATACAAACCTTATCGCTAGCGCATAACTACATACGTGATTTGCATTACCGCGCGCTTGCTGGCCTTTTGCGGCTGGAAGTCCTCGATTTGAGCGACAATCGCTTGGAGAAGTTGAGTGAACGCAGCTTTCCGCCATTTCCGAAGCTAGTACGCATTGATTTTCGCAATAATCCTATACGTTATATATTGTCAGCTAGTTTCTGGGTTATGAATTCAACGCGCAACATCGACTTTGATTCGACATCAGTATCGTTGCAGTTGCGCAACAATCAACCGTTCGAATCGTTGCTGCAGCTGGAGACGCTGCATATCGGAAATGTGTCAATTGGCAATTTGGAGCAGAATATGTTTAAGGTAGGCAGACGTACATATGTACATACAAGTTGCGTCTGAGGCATTCAATCACAAATTGATTGCTTATTTGCAGGCAGTTCAGTTTACAATTTAAATAACATATTTCAATTGCAGGGTTTAACGGCACTTGAGCAACTTACGCTGCGCGGCAGCATACGCTCTATCGAGTTTGACGCATTCGCCGGTCTGATAAAGCTGCGTGAGCTTGAGCTCAGCCACTGTGGCATACAAGAGATATCAATGGACGCGCTAATGGACTGCAGAAGCCTGGAAATACTTGACTTATCTTACAATAACCTCTCCTACTTTCCGCCTGGCTTGCTTGATGACCTCTCCAGCTTGGAGGAAATTTATTTGCAAGGCAATCAATTGCGCACACTACCCGTCACATTCTTTCTGCGTCCAAAATTACGTTTAGCTCGGCTAAGTGAAAATCCATGGCAATGCAATTGTGACATGTATAACTGGCGGCCGAAAATTACCAATCAAGAGCGCGGACCACGAGCCAAGCGTTGTATTACGGACTACCAAACGGGGGCACAAATCTCTTGTCGACGCGTCGATAGCTACGTCTATGACAATCGCTATGCGCCACGTTGCAACAACCACAATGATAGAAGTGTATTCTATGTTTTGCGTAAGCAATTAAAATGTGGACCCGGACGCATTGTGACTTCAAAGCGGCAGTCGCAATCGCTTTTTTATAATAACGTGTTGCAGAGGCAAGCAGGAGAAAAGCAACGTATGCCACATTGGCGCAAAATTGAACAGAATAAATTGAAATTAATGCAAGGAAAAAATCATACGCAGTTACATACATATGGCACAGCGAGTGCTAGAAGTAGTGGAAATCAATTACACGTATTCAGGGAAGCGCACGCTAACGCAATAACGCAGCGTACCACACTGATGCATACGGTACAACGGGATCAACCAAAGCGGATGGAAGAGACGATCGGGGATGCAGACAATAATATATCCAACGAAATATAGAATATAAGTCATGTAGAATAAGATAGCGGGTTATATGGTATTAAGAGGTTTGCTAAAGCCTACGCCATCTACAATTGGCTGGATAAGTAAAGATAAATGGTGACGATTAAGAAAAGTTAATCAGTTTGAATAATGTTATTTTAGAAACCTAAAATCGATATCTATTGCCCAAATGTAATCGTTTATTTTTATTTTTATTTGCGATGCTAAAAATGGTATTATTAGACGGCTACGTATGTTATACTGAATGCAATATTGATAATCCTAACTTGAAAAGCAAATTTTTAATTGCGACATTTTTAGTATAGTTAGTTTCTAAATGATATTTTTTACAAATAAAACATTCTTTAATCAAAATGTTTGCGTTATCATTCAGACCCATTCGTCGGCGGGTACACACATTCCTCACTCAAGCTCACTTACCTCGCAGCAGCGTCGCACAGCTGCCTTTATAAACACTACGTATACCGCCTTCCTTGTACAGCTGGACGGCTGTATCCAACATGCCCTTGTATTTTCGTTCGCCACCAGACGCCTGTTGCACTTGCAGCAAACATTTTATACGCTCACCGGGCGCTGTGATAACCGTGGACAATAGGCCAGAGAATGAGCCAGCAATTGCGATTTGCGTATAATTCAATTTTGTATTTTCTCCAGTTTGCTGAACGCGTTTGCCCAGCGAATAGCCAGCAAAGCATAATGCAAATATTGGCGCAACACCAGTAAGTGGCGCCGACATGCCTTTGTAAAGCCCTTTTACACCTTCATTTTTTATCGTTTTAGCAGCACAGTCAAAGGTACCTTTGTACAGAGGTTGCTGGCCAGGCGCAGGACGTGGCATGGTTTGGAGACGCACCTAGACGCGTAAAGTAATAAAAAAATGTGTTGCAATCTTATGTTACATTGGTAATGAACTTGTACTAACTAACCTTAATGGTGTCCAATGGATGCCCTGTGAGTACATTGCAAATGCCACCAAAACCGCCGCTGAGAAAAGCTTTAAAAGGATTTGATTTGCGCTCCTGTGTTGGTGCTTCTGACATTCTTTTATTGTTTTTTTTTTTTAATTTTTTTGTCAATTAAGAATTGTTCATGCTATGATGTACTATCTACTAAACTAACANATTTTTATTTTTTTGTCAATTAAGAATTGTTCATGCTATGATGTACTATCTACTAAACTAACAGATTGAAATGAGATATGTAAGTATGTGTTCCACTTAATGTGCGTACAATTGACCTTTGTACTTGACAATAATTCGCGCACAAATGGTTAGGACGAATTCATAACCAAGAATCAATTATGTATCTCGTTTTATTAATTTAGCGATAGGACTAAGCTATTTTTAGTTCATCTAAGGACACTGCTTTGGCACTGAGTTGTTTTTCCTCCAGATGCACTATGTTTAATGGTATTTTTAGAGCATTCCAAAGGATTAGGCTGAAATATTTTTTTTGCACTTTCACTACATTACCCGGTTTAAAGAGGTAGGATTTATTTGGCTTTTGCTTTCCTTGCAGACGTGTGATGCAGAAACCTGTTGCTGATAACGTGATGCTGTGGATTTGGAATAGTTCTTTGCTGATGTTGAACGAAAATCACTGGACCAACAGGGCAGCAAATTTAAACGTCATTAAAAATGCCAAGAAAAGCTATCGATTAATCTTATTGCGAAGTAATCGATTATTTTTCATTTAAAAATATTGCACAATATCTCATGCACCCAGCACAAAATTACAGTCAAGCTTCTTTATAAAGTATTCAATGGTTCAGATGTCTTTATTGTAAACTTAATAATAGAGAAATCGCGGTATTTTTCAGCTTTTATATGCAATAGCCAATAAGTTTGAGTTACACTCTTTCACACCTAAAAAATTCATGTAACAAATTTAGAGATTTTTGAAAATTAATTTGCCGATTTGCGATCTTATCTTGTTATCCANTAGAAAAGCTATCGATTAATCTTATTGCGAAGTAATCGATTATTTTTCATTTAAAAATATTGCACAATATCTCATGCCCCCAGCACAAAATTACAGTCAAACTTCTTTATAAAGTATTCAATGGTTCAGATGTCTTCATTGTAAACTTAATAATAGAGAAATCGCGGTATTTTTCAGCTTTTATATGCAATAGCCAATAAGTTTGAGTTACACTCTTCCACACCTAAAAAATTCATGTAACAAATTTCGAGATTTTTGAAAATTAATTTGCCGATTTGCGATCTTATCTTGTTATCCACCAGCTTTATAGAGGAATGGGCCTATTTTCAGCTTTCATTTGCAATGGCCACTAAGTTTGAGTTACACTCTTCCACGCCTCAAAAACTCATGTAATAAAATTTGAAAATTAATTTGTTGATTTGCGATCTTATCTTTTTATCCACCAGCTTTAACCTGTTCGTATACAAATGCATTAGCGAATTCTTTAACCTCTTGCTTCTTTGATGGTCTAGAAACAGGAAGATGCCTACCATGTACGGCGGTTGTTGTTGTTGTTGTTGTAGCGGCTACAACAACCCCGCCCAGGACGGTTGGTATCTCAGTCGTTGTCGTTAAGTTCCACTAACGGCAACC
>NW_016159210.1:34469-68382 GCF_001687245.7 Rhagoletis zephyria
CGGTTGGTATCTCAGTCGTTGTCGTCAAGTTCCACTAACGGCAACCCTAGGTTAGGAAGCGTGCAGCTTCTGTTTGTCCATAGGGACAAGGCCGTTAGGGTTGTCGGGTTTTCCGGGCATGCGAAGAGATGTTTCGAGTCATGTGGGGTCTCTCCGCATGNGTTCGTATACAAATGCATTAGCGAATTCTTTAACCTCTTGCTTCTTTGATGGTCCAGAAACAGGAAGATGCCTACCATGTACGGCGGTTGTTGTTGTTGTAGCGGCTACAACAACCCCGCCCAGGACGGTTGGTATCTCAGTCGTTGTCGTTAAGTTCCACTAACGGCAACCNTAGGGTTGTCGGGTTTTCCGGGCATGCGAAGAGATGTTTCGAGTCATGTGGGGTCTCTCCGCATGCCGGACACTCATTCGGCACATCCTCATTCAACCTACTCAAGTAGGAGTTCAACCTGCTGCAGTAGCCGGAGCGAAGTTGTGCGAGTGTTGTGCGTGTCTCCCGAGGCAGATGAAGCTCCGTCTCGTCTATGTCCGGTTATCCATTTTGCTTCACCAACATCCTCAAAAAGACAAGTTCAAAGACTTTCAGTTTACTGACCGACTTCTGAAAGTTTTGAAACCATTGCCTTTTTTTTAATATTAGATGAGGTCGAAAAAGACGAAACTTTGGTTCCATGCGCCATTTTTACTTTGTTCGCTAAACACAGGCAAATGCTTACAAAAAATTTAAGTTTACGATGACTTCTTTTTATTGTTAACTTCGATTCTCGGGCATATGCAAATTATCCTTTCCCAATAGAAAAGTTTAATTACATGTAGACAAAAATGTGCGAGTTTAATTGAGGGCCATTCTAGCAAAAGTTTATTGCATAAGAATTTACTAAAAGGACTCACTAAAAGAAAAAAAACCTCCGAAAGAAATCGATGTAAAATAGGGAAAACTTCATTGTATAAAAGTTAGATATAGCGATTTCGACTGTAGTCTACGACTTCAATAACGCTGAAATTTGTTTGTTCAAGATATTTCAGATGTTTATAGTTTTATTTAAAAAAAAAGGAACATTAAAAAACAAGCTTTTTTCAAAGCTTCAAGGCAAATCTTACTTAATATACGCTTAAGGTTGCGGTGTTTTACGCAAATATTTTTTGCCCGATGGCACTGGAATGACTTNCGCTGAAATTTGTTTGTTCAAGATATTTCAGATGTTTATAGTTTTATTTAAAAAAAAAGGAACATAAAAAACAAGCTTTTTTCAAAGCTTCAAGGCAAATCTTACTTAATATACGCTTAAGTTTGCGGTGTTTTACGCAAATATTTTTTGCCCGATGGCACTGGAATGACTTCAACGCCTGCAGGAAACAAATGTGAAACATCCTCTTCCTTGACAGTTGGCAAGACCATGCAAACATCTCCCTGCTGTTATAAAGAAAAAAAAAACAAAGGCATATGCATAAATATACATTCATATCCCATACATATTTATTCCTCATAAAACTCACTTTCCAATCCGCTGGTGTGGCAACAGACTTATTTTGGGTTAATTGCAGTGAATCAATAACGCGCAATATTTCACTGAAAGTGGAAATATTAAAAACTTTTTAGACCAAGCTTATATTTTAAAATCAGTTGCTAAAACTCACTCAAAATTGCGACCAGTAGTAGCAGGATATAAAATTGAAAGACGTAATTTCTTTTTATCATCAATAACGAAAACAGCACGACATGTTAGCGGAATGCCATCTTTGTTTAACTCATCCTTATCCAGCATATTTAGCTTGACTGCCAACTCGCGCTTATCATCAGCAATTATAGGATAGCCAAAGGACTTCAATTCTGTAAAACAAAAGCCCATTTTAATGTAATTGCATTGACGTATTTAGAGTGTGCTTGAACTTACTTCCATAACTTTTTATATCCTCAATCCATCCTTTGTGAGAATCGACAGTGTCCACAGATAAAGCAATTGGTTTAACATTGCGCTTTGCAAACTCAGGCAATAGTGTGGCTACGCGCGCTAATTCTGTTGTGCACACTGGTGTATAGTCGGCTGGATGTGAAAATAGAATGGCCCAGCTGAAGGCAAACATGCATAAATACATACTTAATCAAAGCTAAAAGTTGATTTGGTTGCCAACTTACGAATTGCCAATCCATTCATGGAATTCAATGGGCCCCTCAGTGGTGTTAGCTTGAAAGTTTGGGAATTCATCTCCAATATTGAGCGCTTTGCTGGAATCTGCCATTTCGATTTTTATGTGGATGTGTTAGGAGGTTTTAAATCAAAATAGAATTATTCTCGAAAACGAAAATGTTAAATAAATAAGAAANCTTAGCTTGAAAGTTTGGGAATTCATCTCCAATATTGAGCGCTTTGCTGGAATCAGCCATTTCGATGAGAGTCTTCCGTTATTTATGTGGATGTGTTAGGAGGTTTTCAATCAAAATAGAATTATTCTCGAAAACGAAAATGTTAAATAAATAAGAAATCAAACTGCCTTTCGAACGATGGAATAATTAGGCGAAATTCAACTAGTGGCCGACCGGTTCTAATAAAAATGTTGCTAATTCGACGCGGAACATGTGGTATGAAACGTACAACAGTGTTGCCGGAAATTCGTTAGTGAAATTTTCCAACATTTAATAATTGGCAAACTGGGCATTTGTGTACGCATGGTAAACTTTTATTATTAAAAACACGTTTATTTAATTTAATTAATCCTTCAGCTACTCGCGTTCATCTGATTAGTTCCGAAATAAATTACCGCCTAGTAAGTAAATATGGCAACCAAAGGCATCAATGCCAGGATGCGCTCAGGTGGCAACGTTGGTAAAAGCGGTAAATTTGACAAACTTGGAAGTTCCGGNAAACTCCAACATTTAATAATTGGCAAACTGGGCATTTGTGTACGCATGGTAAACTTTTATTATTAAAAACACGTTTATTTAATTTAATTAATCCTTCAGCTACTCGCGTTCATCTGATTAGTTCCGAAATAAATTACCGCCTAGTAAGTAAATATGGCAACCAAAGGCATCAATGCCAGGATGCGCTCAGGTGGCAACGTTGGTAAAAGCGGTAAATTTGACAAACTTGGAAGTTCCGGCGTCGTTTTGGTTTTTCGCAAAAGTTGATAAAATTACTAATGTGTTTCAATGTGTCAAAAATTAATACAATTACAGTGTAATAGGTGCAAAGGGAGCTGAAATATTATAAATAAATGTTCCGCATTTGCCTACCCCAACTGGTACTAACTTCCTGTCCTGAGTTCATAGAACTCGGAAATGCACAACCAATTAGGTGTAATTTAATTTGATAAAAATGATGACGTGATTATGTGCGAAGTTTCAAGAAAATGTAATGTAAAACAAGCGCAAAATGCAGCAAATATGTATTCTACATTTGTGCTTAAGGGCGCTAATATGTATGTACGTAAATGTGAGTATATAAAAGCAATTTAAAGAATGTAGGAAGCGGAAGTGTGTTAACAAACTTCCTTCCATGGATAAGTGATGCTCATAAAAGTGTTTTTGTAACCTTGGATCCGCATTCTTTTGAGGTTATGTTGTTGCGGCGGGCTTTCAAAGAAGATGGATGGATTAAGGATTTATGGGCATGTATTGAAAAGCCAATGCAGGTAAAATCGAAATGAGGTAAGTCAAATATAATACTACTAATACTAAAGTGTCTATGCTCTTGTAGTGTATGTATCAGGAGCTGTGGGCAGAAAAACTATCAAATTGGCGGGTTTAAAGAGTGCCTTTAAAACAAATCAAATTAAATATGTATGTATGAGTTATAGGCGGCACACACCGTGCGTCCGACTCGTGAGTCGGTGTGGATGTGTTTGTGAAAATAAATATGTGTTAGTTGCGCCAACATGACTTCCGGCATGACTCCGAATGATTCAACTGTGTGTAGTCGAAGGCGCCCTGCAAAAAGTGGGACTAGGTTAAGTACTAGTACAGGACCACACTACCTTGTAACCAACACTAGTAACCAAAATGGTCCAAATATATTTAAAAAATATGGTTACATTAACATTGCGATGTCATTGGACCTGACTACCTCTGGTCTAATGCTGCATAACATGGGACCACTTCTGGTCCACCACTGCATAACATGGGACCACCTAGACAACTACTCCTTTTGAACCATGGCACATTTGGCAACCGAATCATATTGACGATCGGCCACGAAGAGGTGGTGTTCAACACATATATCAGTTTTTTACGTTTGAAGTGGTCCAGGTTAGCATAACAAGTTACCTGGTCCTTTTGCTCATACTTTAAAACTACGACCCAGTGGACCACCTGGCCCTCAAATTTTTGCAGGGCGAGTCAACACGTACACAATAGCGTGGGCCGAAAATCCGCTTTTTTAGAATTTTGATTGGTAATAGCAAAAATATGGTTCATTATGCTCTAAAAAATATCTGTGTGCAATTTGAAAGTTTTTGGTCAATATCCTAGGCTCGCCCAAGTCCATCAAAGTTCAAGTACTAAAAATTTTTTTTTCTTAGCTAACTTCGATTCTCTACAAAAAAGGTCCATATACCTAATTATGTAGGACTAATACTTTAGAAGATTATTGCAATTTTAGTAAAAAATTATTACTTAATTTATTTATTAATTTCTATTTTTGGGCCATATTGAACTTTGATGGACTTGGGCGAGCCTAAGATATTGACCAAAAATTGCTATATTTCACACAGATTGTTTTTAGAGCATAGTGACCCATATTTTTGCTATTACCAATCAAAATTCTAAAAAAAGCAGATTTTCGGCTTACGTTAGTACACAAATGACTCACGAATCAGACGCACCGTCTATGGGGCCTATTAGCGATGTGCAAAACTTTACACCAATTTTGTAATAAAGTCCATAAGCTATATTTGTGAAAATACCAAGTCTCGCCTTCTGATAAATACCTAACATCATTTCTTGTTAATAACTGACCACCATCGATTCTCTAAAACATTGTTCACATGGGGCGATGTTACAGGCAAATTTTAGTTGAAAGTAACAGGCGCCTGGTGTAACCGGCCGTTCAACTAGTCGCTTCCAATGACGTTTAGGGGCAGCCAACTTTTTATTTAAATATTCACCTTTAAAATTGCCCGCAAAATCGCCTCATGTAAACACCGTATAATAGTTAGCGAGTGGCGAAACGAACGAAATTAAAGAGGCACAACCAAATAACATAGATAATAAAGACTGGTTTACACTATGTCATATTTAGACGCCAAAATTTGTCAACATATTTCGACACAACTTTGTCTCCTTTATCCATACCTTTACTGATGATATTATGGGCAAAAAACAGACAGATAGCCGATATAGCAGCGCATATAGATGACCAAAGACTTCCGCTACAACAACAACAACAACCAAAGACCTGTCCCGTTCGAAATAAATCGATATACAACTTTTTAATCCCATTTGATAATAGTGCGGTTCAGGATGTTGTGGAAATGGTCTTGGACTTGCAGTTAGAATTGCATTTGCAAATTTTAAGCTTGCTGCTATGACAACCGTGTGCATTTTATTGTTGTTAATTTACAAATGCAACGAATATGCAAATGCAAGAGCATATCGACCGCTGAGTGGAAGATCGACCTATCTCGGCAGCCAGTTCGAAAACGCCCTATCTCAAAAAACGTTTCAAGAACGCCGTACTTCAGAATTTTATTGAAAAACACTCTATCTCAGCATTTGGTTGAAAAACGCCCTATTTCAGAATTCGATTCAGAAACGCCCTATCTCACTTCAAAATGAATTGAAAATGTGCTGATATAGGGCGATTTTGAATCGGCAGCTGGGATAAAGCATTTTTGAAATGAATTCTGAAATAGAGCGTTCTTCAATCATATTCTCAAATAGGACGTCTTTGAAAAGTTTTTTTGAGATAGGGCGTTTTCGAACTGGCTGCCGAGATACATAGGTCGACCTGAACAGCCCTAATGTATTTTTATTTGATTTGCAGAGAATGTACGCTTCTGTNCTAACAGCCCTAATGTATTTTTATTTGATTTGCAGAGAATGTACGCTTCTGTTACTCACACTCACTACAATTATATCTACGTTCTTTGGTAAAACCAAACCCGTTCAACAAATTTTACGTTAAGCGAGTGGAACTCAAACTTAGGGAGCAGAGAATTGGCGAATCGAAGGCTGGTTTTAAACAACATGGTGGCACGAACACAAAAATAATATTCCACCTTATAATCTGTGAAAAACTGTGTAAATGTTTATCTGCTAGCTTGGCAGTTTAATTTCAAGCAACATCTTTCCCGATTTCTTTATTTCAAAGGTTTCGGCTTGATAGAAAGTTCGGTGCAGTATACTGCAGGTTCGGTGCAATATACTGCAGCTCCTACTGTTCCGTCCATCTTAGAACAGATTGTGCAGATGTGCGTTGTTACTTTTCAGCTCCACGCCCTTACGCAAACCGTCAACGTCTACTGTAGCGTATAGAGACTTTTCGAAAGTCAGATGCGGGATCGTGTAGTGTATTCGCTCGATTAAGGATGACGCTATACCACTGTAACTGTACGTTCTGAATACAAGCTGTCCTGAAGCCCCAGTTGTAAACCCTATGTTCTTGGTCACCAAGTTCGCCGGTGGCTTGTGTAAAATTGCGTCTAGAGCTGTTGTCGGATTTGTCCTCAAGGCACCCGTTTTACTGACCATTGGCAGCCGGTAAACACTCTCCAGTCTTATACGGTATGTCTTCATTTTCGTTTGTGTCCACCATATCAATAACCCTAAAAATGGCTTAACGACTGCTGTGAATATAATTCAGTTTCTATGACAGTTTGTTGTCCAGCACGATTTCAAGGTACTTCCTGTTTGGCTTTGGTTAAAGCGTAGCCTCCCCCAGTTTGGGTTTATCCCGAGCTGGCATCTTGTATTTCCTAGTGAATAATACTAAATCAAGACTGATCTGTGTTAAGATCCAGTACCATTACCATAGCATGGCTGCCTGTCTTCTATATTCACCAGCCATTTATAATCCACAAACGAAGTGGTGATAACTTCACTCCCCGTAGCACCATCTAAGCCCCTCTTGTGCCGAGATCTTTTTTACAGCCTAACATCTTGCTTATCTACGAACGAAGAGCATGATTGGCCCCTATTAGAGCTTATTTTGAGACGTTATTAAAAGCTTAATATAGCCAGAAACGCTCCTATATCAAATTCTCAATTTTCCATTTCTCCTTCGGTCCATATAACAACATTGCGGAGAGCCATATCGACTGATCTGACTTAAATATAGGCGTACTGAGCTTCTCTCATGAAAAGTTTCATCGATCTGTATATTTATTAGAGTTTTCTAGCATTTTGTTACCAGCTTTTTTAAGCATTGCTGGGAACATAACATCAAAGTATGCAGCGCCCATTCAATTTTTTCCGCGGTTACCAAGCTTTCCACAGTCAGATCTCACCCTTGGGTTTTCATTCCTGCCAGGAAATGTGCGTTGAGTAAGATATCGTGTGATTCTTCGCTACTCTGAGCTCAAGTTCCATCCTCTGCCCTAATAAGTTTATGTACTTTATTACCTTTAGATAGATCGTTCCTTATACTGACGGTCTAGGATGAACTTTCTATGCTGCCGCAGCTTTGCATGAGCTTCTCTAAGCCTTTCTTATTTCTACTCCTCCACTCTGCTAAGACAACAAATTCTCCATAATAGTCCCGGAGACGAACGAATGGGAAGGTGCCACAGACTTAAACTCAGGGTCGACGGCTATGTATACAGATGGTTATAAACTTAACAAAGAGTGGGTAGCCGAATATACTCTGATGGACTCGTGCTAAACCTCAGCTTTCGCATACCGGACCATTGTAGCGTTTTTCAAGCAGACCTAAACGCCATAGTGAAGGCCGCTTGGAGGCTCATAACCTCCGTCTCTTCAGGACGGCTTATTGCTATTTATTCTGGCAGCAATACTGCTATCAAATGTCTAAAATCTAATAGAATAATGTCCAAAGTATCCATAGAATGCAGGAAGACTCTCAACCTGTTGGCATCAAAATGGTCTTTAGCATAGTATAAGCGATGCTTAGCTCTTACTCGGCTGAACCGCTATTCTCTCAGAATAGTAGTCGGGTTAATCAACGGACACTTCCTGATGGGTACGCAGGGAAAAGGCGAAGACACCAAAAACACGCAGTTGCAGAGACGAGGAAGCGGTGGAGAAAATCGAACATTGTCCTGCTCTGCCCAAAACGCGACACCAAT
Organism: Rhagoletis zephyria; assembly: GCF_001687245.7. Lineage (NCBI taxonomy): Eukaryota > Metazoa > Arthropoda > Insecta > Diptera > Tephritidae > Rhagoletis > Rhagoletis zephyria. Next base: position 42,714 of record NW_016159210.1, read on the forward strand.
TCTTCAATAAGTACATTTTAAATTGTTTAGCCGACCTGAACTCGGCTATGTAAAAAGCACCTGGTGATTCAATTATTAAGGGAGGGAAAGAAACAAACAGTGGTAACACAACGAGCTTTTCCAGCCAGTCTAACCTAACCTAACCTATGTTATATGTACGCTTCTGCAAATCGGTGCGGAATATGCCCCCGCAAATCTATGGGTTTCAATACTTAGCTCATTCAGTGTTGTGAGCGTTGCAAAAAGTAGTATGCTATTGAAGGCAATCTCGATATTAGGGGCTCAACCTTCCACAAAAGTCTTGCCAAAAATGAACTCAACGACTGAATGCAAGCCAGATCCGATTCGAATCTATCTGCCTACCATCATTTAACACACAGGAATGGATAAATACTGATTTCTTAAAATCCGCTTGGAATACGTACCACATGGAGTAATCTTCATCTGCTAAGGGAGAAATGTAACGTTAATGGAGCTTAAAAACTTTGGAAACAATCGTATATTCTGCAGCTTATGCAGATCAAGGCACAATGACGACATCCCGGCTGGGTCCCTCGAAGATGGGATGCATCAATTCGAAGAAATCAATGTTGCCGTCACTGCAAAATTTGTGTTGTAATCGCTTTATAAGCTTAAAATTGCCTACTTTTTCTGCTTGGAATGCAGCGCAGCAGCATACCATTTCTACTAATGTCATAGGCATTGTTTTCTGTTTTTTTTTTAATATTTCTTTTTGCAAAGCAATTTTTTGCTGTAAACTTTTTTAGCCACATTATTATTAATGCATTCATTTTAATATTAACTTACAAAAACTGCCTTAGCGCGTTCAATGCCACCCGTATGTTAATTGCGCNAATATTTCTTTTTGCAAAGCAATTTTTTGCTGTAAACTTTTTTAGCCACATTGTTATTAATGCATTCATTTTAATATTAATTTACAAAAACTGCCTTAGCGCGTTCAATGCCACCCGTATGTTAATTGCGCAGTATTAATCACCTACTTCCTTCGGGTGAAAAATGTAAATACAGCTTTTTTTTTAATAAAACTATTTATTTCATTTATGCATTATTATTAAAGATACATTTGATCCATTTCAGTACAAATATTATAAAAAATATTTCATGTAAATGCTTATTTAAAATTTCACCCTAACCTATTTATGTATAGAAAAAAAGTCCAACAAATACTCCACTGTGATTATAAAAATTTTACCTATTTAACCCCTATAAAAGTGTGTGTATTTTAACAAATTTTTATAACAACAAAATTTCCATAAAACCTATCTACTTAGTTGACAAAGGCATAAAAAATTGCAACAATGATTATTGTCAATTCATACAGTTTATATTAACTTGAAAAAAAAAAAAACTTTCTACCATGAATTTTTAAAACATTTATTACTTATAGTGTGGCATACATACATATCTATATGGAAGTCCATGTAACACTATGACTATCGGGAGGAAAATATAATTGTATATTTACTTTCTAAACAAAATGATCAACAAGTAGTTGACGCCGTTGACCACTATTACTACTTCAAGTAACCTGACTTAAAGTACCGAATAAACATCGGTGAACAAATTGGCGCCGAATTTGCGGGATGATCTTCATGAAGAACAGCGTATACATACATTTGTATTTGTAGTATATACATAAGTGTAACCAGCGTTTTTTCAACTGCTCGCGCTGCTTTCTCATTCCGTTTCATTGCACGTACATATTTAGGTATATGCCTTTGATATTTGCATCCGTTCAGTAAGCTACCGCATTCTCCACGCTAACTCAATAACCAGTTTCCGGTTCCTGTTTCAGTGTCATGCGATACGCATTTTCGGCGTCATGTAGCCCACCACCTCCACCACCACCCATCATGTACCCACCGCCACCGCCAGCGCCACTGCTCAGCGCATCAGGTCCGCGTATTTTGAGTGGCGCGCGTCGCAACATCTCCTCGGCGCTGCCGCTATTGTATTCGTTCAGCGTCATCTCAGCCGGATTGCGTAGCTGTTGTGCGCCTGCGCCGCCACCATTATTATTGGATGCAGTATTCATTTGTTCAGGCCTTTGGTAGGGATGATTACGATGCAGCGGCGGTGAGTGCTGCATTAAAGCACCAGCTGACATTTGGGATTGACTAGGCGATGGCGATGCATGCGGATGCTGTTGCATATTCGATGGCATATGTGGCAAGTTGTGTACACTGCCAGTTGGCAGTGGACGTAAAACACCAACAGCACTTGAGCTATAGATGCTATTCTCATCCATATATGGATTGTTGTTATTGTTATTGTTGGAGGCTCCATTGTGCATATCAGCATTTGACGATTCTGGGTCGTTGAGCTGCGGTGAATGCATTGAACGCGTATGATGTGGTGTTGCAGAGCCAGTTGAGTGTTGTTGCTGTGTGCGTTGCGTCGGATTAGTGCGCATGGTGTTATATTGCGTTGGCGGTGAAGATATATTCTCGAGCAGCGGTGACATCATTTGAGCATCCAGGCTGCTGCTGTCCATACACGCTGATAAGTGGTCGGCGGAACGGGGCGACGTAAGTACGTCCAAAGTTGATGTCACATGGCTCGAATCCATGTTCCGTGTTGGGCTGTAGTTGTTCAAGCTTGGCGGCGAGAGTGGCGAGTTGTCGGCCAATTCACCTAATAAAGTTGAGTACATTAGATAAGCATGAGATGTGGGAAGAATAGTGATCTTGACGTACCTCCAAGTAGCATTTCCTGCAATAGCGAGTCAATGTGAGCAACTCCGAAAATTTTCGCAAACTGTATCTGTTCGATCATTTGCCAAGTGATAGATTGCAGTACAGGCAGTATTAAGAGGATTTCGCCAAAGCGACCGCGTGACTCGTACTGTCGGTCCGATACGTAATCTTCCAGATTGTTAAGGATTTGGTGACGTAACGTCTTGATGCGCTGTGGTTCGTTAAGACCCTTCGCGTCTAGCAAGATACAAACAACCATAGAAATATTAATAACAACGTAAAAATTTCGAAAATTCTCTAACCCTGCTGCATTAAAAACAGAAAAGGTTTCTTGAATTCACTCACTTGGATCGAAAAACACCAAAGCCTTGATGCATGCCAATTCCGTATCATCAATATTCACATCTCTCAGCGCAAAAACAAGCTCATCAATGATTCTAGCACCGATTCGCGAGATATCTAAGTTTGGCGAAAGACGTGCGTCTAAAACGAAAATACATCGCATTTAGTATTCTTCTATTTACTTTGTCATTTCGTTCGAATATAATAATAATAATAATAATAATAATAATATCCCAACGGTTTTTACCCTCCATTCCCGCCCATCCGCACGAGCGGCGCAGTCCGCATGACGAACGGAACCAGTATTTTAAATTTTTGCGCCGAGTCACGATAGGCAGGAGTTTGTTAAGTGTCTAGATCTAAAACTGTTCAGCTACAGAACTAAATTCATCAGCCGATTTATTTTATGTCTTTATTTTAATAATTCATTTATTGAGAGAGGACAGTATCGATTTCTTAATGCTGAAAAGCGGATCTGATATATCAAACGTGCTGGAATGAGAGTTAAAATCCTGGCATAAGGAACGGAGTGGGCCGTGCAATTCAAAATTAGTTTTACAAGCTTTCAGAAATAGGGGGCAAAAGTGTCTTGATACCCGGGAGGGAACATTAAGGCTAACTTCGCCAAGAAGAAGCGGACTTGAAATTGAGCCTGTTAGTAATTTAACTATAAAAATTGTACCAAGCATTTGCCTGCGGCTGGAAAGTGTAGGAAGATTAATAAGTTTTAATCGGCTCGTATAAGGTGGAAGGTTATATTGAGAATCCCAACGGAAATTTCTTAAAGCAAAAAGTAGGAATTGTTTTTGAATTGATTCTATCTTGTCTGAGTAAATTTGATACCTTGGATTCCAAACCACCGAACCGTATTCCAGAATTGGCCTAACTAATGTTATAAACAGGGTTTTAGTGATATAAGGGTCACAAAATTCTTTTGACCATCGTTTCACAAATGCAAGTACACCTTTAGCCTTGTTGACTGTCACATTAATATGAAGATTAAAATTAAGCTTAGGATCCATTGTGATACCAAGGTCCACAAAATTGTATACCTGTTCCAGGTTATGGTTACCTATTGTATAAGAAGTGGGATGAACAGCTCTTCGCGAGAAGCTCATTACTTTACATTTCTTAAGATTTAGAGGCATAAGATTTACTTGACACCAGTAAGCCATGCTGTCTAAGTCTGATTGTAGCAAAGACCTTTCTTTAATTGAAACGTACGATTTATAAAGCTTTACATCATCTGCATACATTAAAATTTTGGAAAATTGTATATCTGTAGAAATATCGTTTATAAAAAGCAAGAACAGAACCGGGCCTAGGTGGCTACCTTGAGGGACTCCTGAAGTAACATCAATGACGTCAGAGATAGTATTTTTAAACATTACCCTTTGTGATCTATCATAGAGGTATGAAGAGATCCAACGTAGAAAATTAGGTGGAAGACCAAGATCAAGTTTGTAGATGAGCAACGAGTGGCACACTTTGTCAAATGCTTTACTGAAGTAAGTATATATAACACCAACAGATTTGCTTTCACTAAATGCTTTTGAGATATAGGATGTTAATTCAAGTAAATTTGTATTAGTTGATTTGCCCTTGCAAAATCCATGTTGACTATATGAAATGCTAGAAGAGATAGAATGCGTAAACTGAGAACTACTAAGCAGCGCATTAAAACTATCTAAATTTACGTCAATTTTAAATGAAGCAATATTTCTTTCGTAATTAAAATTAATTTTTCTGATGCTTAAGTCGACAGTTGTAATTTTTGATGAGATATAAAGCTTTATATCGTCTTCGGTAGTGTCTCTCGAAAATCTAAAAACAAAGATTGATTCTCTGGCGGAGCCACAACTAGTTTCCTCGTATTAAACTGGACTACCGGCGGAGGGGGTTGAGTTACTGCATTAGTAGTTGAGGATAGGGAAGGCGGTGGAGGCTTTGAAGATGATGCCACCACTACTTCAATGGGGGAAGGGGAAGATACTTCATTCAGGCTCTTTATTATCCGAAGCAGATTTCGTTACACGGTCTTTTGAGGCTGAGGATTCTGATGCTGGAGGACACGGAGAAGATAAATTAATTAAGTCCGTCGGAAGATTATTCTGACGTGCAACGGCAGATGGACTATGAAGACGCTTACGTTTAGACACACGCATATCCTTAACAGATTGCAAGGAATCTAAGCATTTGAATGATTTAAACATATTTTCATATGCTTAAATTTTTCTGTCAGTACCGACAATTCTCTTCCTATTTCTGTAAAACCATTTCTGGTTTGCCTAAATAGCTTGAAAAGATCAACTTCGGTTGACCTGTACTTTACGCAAGACCAGCGAAGGTCCTTGCCATCATTATTAGCGTGCAGAATTCTTCCCGTCAAACCAGCACATTTCAGATAGTAAATACCATCACACAGCCAGCACGATAAGTAGCGTTCAGAATCGCTTTTAATTTGGCAAGTATCAAGATCACACTTCATATTGAAAGATTTATGTAATACACTCGTTAATAAAAGACAAACAAAATAAGTTATAACAATTAAGGAGCTGATGTAAATAGCTTTAAATAAATATAGCGAACAGTTTGAGTATCACTGAAATTATGACACTNATATCACTGTAATTATGACACTTAAGAGCGAAATACACAACACAAGCGGCTTGACAAACCAATCGAAATTTCCCTTTGCTTCAAGCCATTTGTGCTGTCTATGGGGTGTTTGAAGGTTTGACAAACCGCTTGAGGGAAATTTGAGCAAAAATCAAATTTTTTTGATTTTCTGGCCGCCATGTTGACGTTTGATCAAACCGCTTGCGATGTGGATGGTAAAATCGCCTCAATTGCAACTGAAATTTCACCAAGTGAAGACGTAAGGGAGAATAATGGTAGAAAACTAAAATGTTTTACATTGTTAACCGAAAGAAAACTAAAATTCTGTGCTTGAACGACTCATGTTTGCATGGTCTATGGCAAAATGGGAAAAGTATGTTTGACAAGCCGCTTGTGTGGTGTATTTCGCTCTTTAATAAACGCAACGCAAACAGCTGTGACAAGAATTACTAGAAGAAGTAAACAAAAAGAGTAGAACAAATGTGCAAAAACAAGATTAATTCTATTAACCAAGAATGATAGAATACAAGATTGCGCCGATCAGAGAGGATTTTTGAGAATAACTTTTGTGTGACGTCACACTGGTGCAATTGCGAGAGAGAAATGCCAAAACGTGAGCAAGAATGGAAGAAGAAGAAAAAATGATGCAAAGGAAAACGTAAACAAGTTGCACCAGTGTGACGTCATGCAAACAACGATTCTGTCAAATTCGTTAAGAGAAAAATAGCGGTACCGAGATCGGCGCAACCTTTGTATTCTCTCAATCGTGTCAGTTAACTACAAAGGATACAACAGCAATGATAGCAAAAAATGACTCGGCAAAATTAGAATGTATGCTAGTGAAATTTAATTAAATTTACTTTAATATAAAACCAATAACTTTCACTTAGCTTCAATTATTTCACACTCTTATGCTCATAAGCACTTTTTATCACTACTTTAACACAAAATTAGCACAATGAACTTAGTAAGTAGAAAGCCAAAATCAAAGCACAATAAAGTACAACCTCACAGGTTGACGTTTGCTAGGTCACCAACCTGGACAATGCTTTGTGATGACACAGTTGTTGCCCAACAATAGCACATCTTTCAAGTGCATAGAGCGGCGTGACAAACCCAGCAACAGGTGTTCGCCAGCATGCGCGCGCAGCAACGCCACTTGATCGTCCAGCTGCAGATCATTGAATGCTGGTATGTGTTTGGCCCATTCGACAAGCGTCAGCAGCTGTTGTTTCATCGATTCACACACATCGTTGATGCTGGCAAATTGTTTATTTGAGAGATCTTCATTCGGATTGGTCTCCATAGCGGCACCCGCTTTCGACTGACGGCTCTCAATCTCTGCCTTCACCAGCGATATGACGGACAAACCATTACCCGGATCGGGATCTTCATTCGAGGTGCGACGACAGCTAATGCGATCGCGTTCATTTTGAACGGCCTCCTTTTTCATGCCCGCCTTGAAGCATTTGCGCAACCGACAATACCGACACTGGTTACGCTTGTCCTTGTCTACGACGCAATTCCGTGAGAATCTGTTTAGGAAGTAGAGCAACTTTACTTAATTGATAGCTCACTTTTATGATATTTTACCTGCAGGTATATTGGTGATTCTTGCGCACGCTGCGTCGGAAGAAACCTTTGCAGCCGTCACAACTGGAAGCACCATAATGTTTACCGGTGGCGCGATCACCACAAATTGCACAAACATTCGATGATTGTGAGTTGTTATTTTGCGCAAATGAGTTATTATTATTATTGATGGCAGCGGTATTGCTGCCACTAGTGGATAAGTTGCCATTGCTATTGCTGTTACCACCGCTCAGACTTAGTGCAGGACTAAGGGCCTGACTGCCACCCGGACTGTGGGCGGAAGCGTTGCTGAGGGACAGCGATGGCTCCATACTGTGCAGCATGTGACTCTCAGCATCTGCAAAAAGAAATGAATAGAAAAATTACTTTTGTGTAACTTGGTGTATGTGAGTTATAAGTAGAATACAGTTACTAAATTAATTGAGCACAGGTGACGTTTTTCAAAATTCAGAAGTGGAATATGACCATTTTTGCTTGTTGTTCCAGGCAACGGAAGGGAATTGAAATGTCCCTAACTATGCAGCTTTGTTCTCTGAAGATTGTGTTAGCACTACACTGTGTTATTTCATTTTTGACTTGTCTGTACTACTTTTAAGCTCAGCGCCGCATAGTTGGAAAAATGAAGGTGGTCACAATACTTCGGGTTTCAAAATTTTTCTAATTTTAAATTTAGTTTATTTTTTTTTTTTAATAAAAGCTGATGAAATTCTTTGTCAATCAGTGGAAGCCGATTTTTGAAAAATTGTTTCAAACTAATTTTTTTTTTATAACCGAGTTGATTTTTTTTTGTAAAAAATAATTCTAAAAAATTAATTTCTGTCCACAAAAAGGGGCACCTTAGTAATAACCACAAGTAGTATAAAATGATTGCAAATAGTTCGTATTTTGTTATAAACATCTAATTTAAAATACTGTGTAGGCTATAAGATTTACTATTTTTGTATCCAATTTTAAAAATCAGATATGTTTTAAAAATAGAAGTTATGAACCTTTAAAAGTATATATATCTACAGATACACCAAAATTTTTGGGAGTTTTCATTGGGTAAATTTGAAAAAAAATCTTGCTTATAAAATTTTTGCAGCTTTGACCATCGCTTACTTAAAAAATTTCTATAAAAGTTGTTAAATATGTAGTATGCATCGAAAATTACGATTCTTTGCGAACATTAAACAAGTTTCTATTTAAAAATCTTCATACAAACTTTATTTTCAATCGATTTTTTTCTGCACTTCACAAAACCTTTTTCGAATTCAGGACAAATAAAATGAAGATCTAAATTGTACGTTATCATTTTGAAGTTACGTCTGACGAAATTCAAATCTGCGACCATCTACGGCAGAATATGTTAACAAATATATAATGCTAAGTAAAGTAAATAAATAAACAAGTAAAATAAAATATTTTTTTTTGTTATTGATATTTGATGTCCAAAAGTGGTTAGTTACAAGTTAGTTGACATCTGATGCAGAAGTAACCACCCTTAACTATATCGCGGCCATCGCCATACAACTATAGTTAGCTTTCCTCAAAGAAAGTATACAGATGACCTTTAGTTCCTTCCTAATCAACTTTAAGTTAACTGATAGTTAAGTACATTTCCTGCAAGGTATATACTATAGTACCTACATATGTAGTAATGATAGGTTATGCTACGGCGATAAGACAGTTCGTTTCTATGCTCACGGATTGAATAAGAACAGTCGGTTTTACATGACAAATTTCATTTTACATAAGAACAACTTTTAAATTTAATTAGAGTTATCTAAGTTGAGCGATAGTAAAAAAATACAACTGAAAACATTTAACGAAATTAATCAAGCAAACTATATACATAAATATATATATATATATATATATGTACAGATAAAAGCATTTTTAATCGCATGTGCACACAAATGTATTTTTTTAAATATGTATGTTTATAACTACATATGTATGTACATATACATACATACATATATGTATGTATGTACAACTGTATCCTATTGGCAATCTTGTCGAGTATTTTTTTGATCTGAGCGTGTATTTATTCCGTGCTAACATATAGAAGCTGTCAAGTCATCATAATAAACATGTCTCATATCATATCAAGCGTAGCGTCTTAGTCATATTTAAGGTCTTTTTTGCAAAGAAAAATATAATTAAATTGTTCAATAGTAAAATTATATTTACAATTTAAACAATTTCAGCATTAAAGCTTATTACGTAGATACGAGCAGAAAGTAAAATTCAAACAAAAAAAAGCAAAAATAAATAAATGCAGAACTTGTCGGGCATAGCCCTCAGAATTTCGTTTTAATTCTAAATTGACATACTATGTAAATATTCCTGCAGTGGTATAGGCATATACATACATATATATTTCACATATGTATTTGTTTGCGGCTGTTTTCGTTAACATGTATTTATCAATTCATGTCTCTCGTTCTTTTGCTCCGATCTTTCTTATTTGACTTCAAGTGTCTAGTAGGGCATGCGCAGAAATACCAAAAAAAAAACAACAAGCAGCTGTTAATATATTCATATAAAATTTAGCAAATACATATCGTCGGTGATACTGCAAAACGATGTACATATGTCAATGCAATGAGTACACACTTGGCATTTAAATGATATGTTACCTGCACCGGAATGCATCTGCAAATCCGTATACTCTCATACATTTATGACAATACTATCTACCTTTGGCTGCTGTGAGATGAACACCTAACAGAAGTGATCAGTTACAACTGATAGATCATTTAAGCACCAGAGATAATAGCCCTGTTCGCGTACGCACTATCCAGTAAATCCAGTACTAATTTTACTGGTTTTTTACTGGATGTCGTTTTCGTACGCAAAAACTTGCAAGAAACTAGCAAAAGAGGGGAAATTGAGAGAGCAAAAATGACAGCAGAACTTGCAAGTTTTACTGGATCAATTTTTACTAGCAACTATTTGCTAGTAAGAAAAACAGCTGATGGCATGATGCTTATTGTAAATCACATTTAGTCTGTTCCTTTGAACTTCGGACTAAAACCTGTGGAACTGTCAAACTACAATTTTACGCTCTCAAATGAGAGTAAAAGGAGAACAGATGCAGAAGTGCATAGGAACGCAAAAAGCACTATTTCATGTAAAAACATCAGACGGACCTACAGTTTTACGCCGACTCCGAACGGCGATTGTATTTTTATGAGAACTTGTTTTTCATGGCAGAAATACACTCGGAGGTTTGCCATTGCTTGCCGAGTAGCGACCGCTGTTTAGAAAACCCCCTTTTTTCTAAATTTTTTTACGATGTTGCTTTGACCAGGGTTTGGACCCAGGTCCTGCGGAGTGGAAGCGCGCACTGCTTACCATTATGTATGTGTGCACATAAATAATTACCGAATAAACATTGTGGAGAACGTTCGAAAAATATCGTCGACATCTCATTTGAATATCGAACTGACAACGAACTTATTACCAACCTTAGTTTCCCAACGTTCAGAGTAAATTGCAAATATACTCGAAATGGATTCGAAAAACAATGAAAACCATGGTAACAAGAGATGAAGTAAAATCCAGCTCACTCTCAAAGGGAAATATAAGACAATAACTCACTCACAATCAAATTTCAATTCGAATACTGCCCTTTTGCACAATCGCTATCGAAGGTGAGATTCGAAAAAAAGATTAGGTAGAATTTCTTTTATTTGACAGGAGAAGCAAAAAAACATGTTAAAAAGAGTATCAAAAACAGGTAGGGCTTTTTAAAAAGTGGCTTGTAACTTCATAGGTTTTGGTACTAATACTTTAAAATTTTTACTGAACGTGTTGTTTATTTAATACCTCCTATCAAAATCTTTGAAAAACGAAATTTCGAAAAAAGTGTTGGTTAGGGCCTTTTTGCATTAAGGCGAGGATATGTGAAAGGCTGTTTATATTTATTATTTCATGGCACCCTGTTCCGNTATCTCATTTGAATATCGAACTGACAACGAACTTATTACCAACCTTAGTTTCCCAACGTTCAGAGTAAATTGCAAATATACTCGAAATTTCGAAAAACAATGAAAACCATGGTAACAAGAGATGAAGTAAAATCCAGCTCACTCTCAAAGGGAAATATAAGACAATAACTCACTCACAATAAAAATTCAATTCGAATACTGACCTTTTGCACAATCGCTATCGAAGCAGGAGAAGCAAAAAACATGTTAAAAAGAGTATCAAAAACAGGTAGGGCTTTTTAAAAAGTGGCTTGTAACTTCATAGGTTTTGGTACTAATACTTTAAAATTTTTACTGAACGTGTTGTTTATTTAATACCTCCTATCAAAATCTTTGAAAAACGAAATTTCGAAAAAAGTGTTGGTTAGGGCCTTTTTGCATTAAGGCGAGGATATGTGAAAGGCTGTTTATATTTATTATTTCATGGCACCCTGTTCCGCGCATATAGAATATTTGTAGATGTTGTCCTTCTTTGTTATGTACATACACTTAATATTTTTCTACATATTTCTATTTAAAAACACTGAACTACTAAGAAACAAGTAAGAGCAGCGCTGTCTTCGGCTATGCCGAAGGNACATTATTGCTGATGAGAGTGACAATAAAAAAGTGGGCATGTCATACCAAAACAATATTTTCGAAAGCAAACAATCTTTGGGTTGTAGTTTATTTTTAGCTAAAAAGAGAACTGGGGTGAACTTAATATGATCTTGAATATGTATGTATGTATGTATGTATATGTAGGCATGACAATTTTAAAGCAAAGCAAAGATGGCAAGCTGAAAGCATACTTAGCGAGGCATATATTAGGAATGAACAATCAAGAATTCGGAATAACAACTTTTATTCAAATGGAATAACCCTAAGCGCACTGAAGTCGTACCATTTTTTAACCCTGTAACCATAATCGATCTAAGAAGGCCCTTTTGGTCAAAGGTACTTTAAAATAAAGTCGAAACTCGGTTTTAGATTGTGCATTGCTTGATTCGTATTCTAAATCTTACGATTGCTTGAAGAATCTCACAAAACGAAAATTAGTCCTCCAAGGAGATTGTGCCACTTTTTTAATCAGTCACATGTGATTTCTATGCCCACAAATCGAAGCGCTTATGCACGTAAAATTTAAAATTTCATGCACATATGAGCAACAATTAAAATCCAGTGCTCGTAACAAAGCGCTCATGCAATTGGCGTATTAACCATCTAGGAAAATCTAAATTAAAGTTTGAGTTATTTTCTATACATACTCTGTAAATGGCCGTTAGGTCTAATGGTTGAAAATGGGGTGTGATGTGTTCCACAGAAGGTTTGTTTGGTCATGAAGCAATGTGCTAACGGTAGCATGGGATAAGGCTATTCTTTTTTATGTAAATATGTATGATATTAAGAGCATATGGAATCGGCTGAATTCGACGTGATTCGAATTACCGTCAGTTTCAGCGGGAAATAAATGTAAATGCATGTTTTTTCGCTTTAAGGTCTTCATATTGAAGTATGTTACCAAAAATACGCTCTACAATAACTGACTCCGAATATCTTTAGATCACCAGACGATGGGGTGTCATGTTGAATTAAAACTGGCGCAATCAGGATCCATTGAAAAGCATAAATTTTATGTTAGTCTAGGTTTACATAGCTCTGAGGTCTTTGAACCTTAGTTGTTTGAAAGGTGCGCAGTTAAAAAGCAACGCTTTAGACCGTACCACACAGCAGTGATACTAAATTTTATCCTTACGTCTCCAATCGGACATTGTTCCCTTAAAACTCCTTGGCGAAATCGAGAGTTAGAGTTGTCACTTCATTAGCCTAAAAGCAGCTTACAACTGCGACTGTTCACCATTGGCCAGAACGAATTTAAAACTTTGATTGCTTTGAAGATTTCGCTTCCGTTCGCTTTGCCGACTTGAAACTTATATAGCGTGATTCAAGTGTGATGCAGACCTTTAACAGTAATTATTTGTGACGTGTTAATGTTTTGTAATTTATTTTCCAGAAAATTCATACTACAGGCTAGGGCAAACTTAGTCATGGAGCGATACTCAGTTGAACAACGCGTAAAAGTGAACCAAATGTTTTATGAAAATGGTTGTTTTCCAAGAAGTGTATCTGGCGTATTGCGTGATTTTTTCGATCAACATAGCTGGCCATCTGAGTCAACAATCAGCCGTTTGGGCTACTGAAAATCCACATGTCATTCAAGAAAACACTGACTTAGGGTTTACACCGGACAATACTGTCATTACAATAGCAACGAATGCACACTTTTTCACTAATACATGCATACTTTTCCATGCATGCGTTTTTGACAACTAATACGTATATCTTCATTGTCTTGACAGCATTTTCCAATGTAAACGCGCATTGAGTTACTGGTTGGTGTGGTTATGTAGCTGACGGTGTATGGCTGATGGAAAATGCTGACGGTAACTCTATTACGGTGAACGGAACACGTTATCGTGACATGATGACAAACTTTTTATGACCTTAATTAGATGTCATGGACTTGGAGAATATGTGGTTGCAACTGGACGGATCCACTTGCCACATAGCGCATGAAACAATGAACGAAGTTCCCAGGACGTTACATATGTATATAGTTAGAAGACACTCAAGATTAATTGATTACAGGGAGCGGAAGTTTCTGGTGAATAATTCTGCGTACGACTGAAGGCCTGATTTTCAGACGAATTTAATTCATATGTTGGATATATGTATATTGCCTACTAGCAAATATCGGGCGTGCTTCACTGCAAAACTTTTATGGTTTCATTCGTAAAACCTAAAATAGAATTAAAGAACTTTATGAAGTGAGATATTCAAAGAAATTTGCGGTAAATGAAACATACTATATTTTTTATGAATAAGGGCGTTAATATATTTTCGGCGGTATTTATTCCTGGAAATTTAATTTATAATCTTCTAACTCGATAATACATGTCGTGAACTTTCCTCAAGGTTTTTTTTTTTTTTTTATTATTTACTTGATCTTATCACTTTAATGGAATACAATTTTTGAAATAGGGTCCAACCCACTAAATAAAAATATTTTTAGCAGTAAACTTTTTCAGTTTGATATCCGTATTGCAAGATTTTATTTATTTGGTCAATTTAATAATTGAATACAATTTTTCAAACAGGTGGCAATCCTCTTAAAAAATATTTTTGGCAGTAAACTTTCCTAAACTTCTTTAGCTTGATACCCAAATTGCAATATTTAATTTATTTTATTATTTAAATCAATGCAAAATTTTCAAACAGATGGCAACCTTCTACAAAAATATTTTCGACTGTGAGCCTTCTTAAACCTTGCCTGTTACAATTTTATTATATGAACGTATAGATATGAAAAGGAACAACACAAAAATTTTGCCGATAGGTGGCGCATGAGTCGAGACTTTTGGCAAACCAGGTATTTTATTTAGTGTCCGATTTGGTTCACACTTGGAAAGCTTGTTTTAAAAATACTTTTTTACTATGTACTTATTAACTTATATGTAACTTATGAAAGAATAGATATGTAAACTGAGTTGTTATTTGGTATCGTACTACCGGAATTTCCTGCAGGGTAGCCGAACTAGTTAGGCCGTGCACCAGGCATTAGTGTGAGTGCTTCTTATGTGTTTCGATACCCTGCAGAAACAAATTATCAATTGATAAAAAATAACCTACTTGTAGTTAGCTTTTTTTTAGGATTTCTTACAAATATATAACTTGTAGTTAGCTACTAAAAGCTAGCTTGGAACTAGTTGACATGTAATGCAGGAGATTGTTTTCTTTAAACGCGTTTCTATTTAAATATCCTGCACTTCGCAAATACTTTTTCGAATTGCGGACTAATAAAAGGAAGATCGAAATTTCATATTATCATTTTTAAGTTATGTCTGACGGAGTTCGAATATGGGACCACCTACAGCAGAATATGTAAAGAAATATGAAATGTAATAAATAATAAGTAAATAAAAAAAAAAAAAAAAATAAATAAAATATTTTGTTTTTCCTGTTGATATTTTACGTCCAAAAGTAGTTAGTTACAAGTTAGTACATCAAATGCACAGGCAACCACCCTTGACTTTTTCGCGGCCATCGCCATAGAAATATACATAGTTAGCTTTGGCCAAAGAAAATATACAGATAATAGTGACCTTTAGCTCCTTCCTCATCAACTTAAAGTTAGCTTATAGTTAGATACATTTCCTGCAGGGTATACATAGAATGTATGTATGTATGTATGTAAGTATGTATGTGTAAAGCCTTAGAACGTGCATATGTAAAGTATGCATGTCAAAGATCAAATTCATAGCGCATACATGCCGACGAGTAAAGAAATAGCAATGACAAAACATTGCAGCAAAAGTACTAGAGTAATTCAGAATACTGAATTAATTGCCGAGCAGATAGTAACTATGTAGACTCATTGCGAGTGTCGTTGGTTGGATATAAACGTGTGTGTTCACCCGATAATTACAGGTAATTATTTCAGTTCGCTGCTGTTTTTTTCGAACTTATTTTTATTTATTTGTTTTTTTTTTTCTTTCCGTTCCTGTTGATTGCGTATTTGCATGGATATGTTTTTCCATTTGAATTTCAAAGCTAATTACTCGGTACATATCTATGGAAAAAATCCAATAGTAAATATATAATTTGATTTCTGATAAGTAAGTATGATTGCAAGTGATGTGGTGCTGCTGTTGGTCTTTTAATAAGAAAAAAAAAAAAAAAATGCCGCAACCCAATTAAAAGTAAACGCTTACAAGGCCACGTATGATAAATATGATTGCAATAGCATCTTAACAATTGTTGGTGGAAAAGTACTAAATACATATGTATGTATAGAGCAGCGGCTTGCCAGCGAAAACTTTTATTTACATACATATGTATGTAGATCGAAAAAATTTTTTTAATAATTTATTTTTTTTTTTTTTAGTAGCTATCTATTAATATTTTTTGTACATATGTTGTACTTCCGCCTCGCCGTTTGGTGGGCCGCATGCTCTTAATAAATATTTTTTTAAAAGCATATCATTAAATTGTGACAATAGCTGACCTTAAACATAATAAAAATAAATAAATAATTCGTATGAGCGCGGCAATTGTTTGTAAAAATACATACATACATACATTTGTACTTACTTATAACTTAATCTACGTTGCGGCTAATGAATTTTTAACAATGAAAAAAAAAAAGAAAATGTCTACTAAAAATATGGAATATAATTTTTTTCACATCTTACTACATTTACGCGTATTACAATTTTTTTATAAAAAAAAAAAACACAAAAAACATTTATTAATGGTTCTTTATACACCTCAGCCTGCTACTCTAACCTCTATGTACAGTAAGTAAGTATATACTCATACGTTTAGACATACCTGCATTACGCAAAAACACACAAATACGACACGACCGGTATGCGCTCATTACGAAACAATGCTTTCTATCTTACTTACAATTTTTTTTTTTAATTTTTTTTACGTATTAAATCCCTTACTTTTCCTATTTTNATACAGTAAGTAAGAACATACTCATACGTTTAGACATACCTGCATTACGCAAAAACACACAAATACGACACGACCGGTATGCGCTCATTACGAAACAATGCTTTCTATCTTGCTTACAATTTTTTTTTTAATTTTTTTTACGTATTAAATCCCTTACTTTTCCTATTTTCTTGTTCTCATTGTTATTGCTAAATCTTTATGCGCCATTGGAGGAAGCAGCGTTGCAATTAAACGGGCGCTCGTGTGTTTTTTTATTACTTTCATTCAGACTTACTTCAATGTAAAATGAAAAAAAAAAAAACATTTTCATTTGCTTATCTCAATTAACTAGTAAGCGTTTAATCGTCTGCTCAACACACGCATGCGCGCGCACACTTAGATATTTTTTGTAAACCATTTCGCTAATTAAAAATGGTGTACGGGCACTATATAAAATTGCTCGCATAAAAATCACAACATTGACATTAAGCACACATACATAGTACATACATAGGTACATACTTACATTCATAGGTAGTTACTTAAAATAAGTCGCATTTTACATGTTAAATACATTTCAAATAATAACAAAAATAAAAATAAAAACAGCAGCTAAATAGTCGCAAATATATGTACATACATACATATGTATGTACATAAGTATGAATTTATGTACTACATACATATGTATGCATGTATGTACATACGTACTTCATGTAAATTTGGAGCGCCAAGCAACAGGCGCACTACCCCATGTCTCTACAAGTGCAGTTCAAGGAGAATAGTTTAATTGCATTGAGCGGTCAGTACTCTGCGCGCTGCGACTCTGTATTGGCAGGGATTCGCATAGAAGAGACACTGAGGGTGTTAATGAGCAATGAGACAGAACACTCGCTACAGTTAAATGAATGAAAGCTATGTACAATATATATGAGCAAATCGCCCTTAGTTGTTGTTTTTTTTTGTTTGTCACACTGCCTTCTCTCGGCAGAAAAAAACGCTAAAGCATTCTTCTTGCATTTATTTCAAACCAATGGAATTCCAGAAACAAGTACCATAAAAATAAATCAAATATTTGAATAATTTTAGCCTCAAAACGTTTATTAAGGCGAAAAACTACCGAAATAACTAATATTATCATTGCCACGCGAAAAGATCATAATTGTTTTTTGTTTTTTTTTTTTTTTTGTTAATAACTTTGGGAAGTTTTCAAATAAAATGTTCATGTTAGAGGCAATCAAAGCCGGCATCAAATATAGCATATCTGTGAAGTTTCACGAGTGTGCCACCAAAATAAAAGGTTATGATGCGTGCACAAGATTGAAAATGTATATTTTATATTAACACATTCAGCCAAAAAGTCAAAAGAGTTCAAACTCCATCCATATTTCGATATTTCATATAACTTGTGTATAAGTAAACTAAATTAGACTTTTAAAACAGGTGGCAACCCTCTTCAAAATATTTTCAAACTACTACTTTCTGAAACCCCTTTTGTTTGACACCCATATGGTGATACATATGTATTTCTTTTACCTAATATGATTTTTTAAACAGGTGGCAACCCTCTTGTAGTTCAGCTAAGAAACAAAGCTTTTCAAAACTATGTCTATTCGTACCCATTTTGTAATAATTGATTAATTTTTTTAAATAATTTGAATATAATTTCTTAAAAGATGGCAACTCTTTTCGAAAAAGTTAAACTTTATTGTACATCTACTGCCAGAGCCCTTTAATTTGACACCTCACTTTTGAAAATCGAACGAACGGTACGGATATGATGGTATTGATTATTAAAAAATTTGAATTTAATTGTTCAACAGGTGGCAACTCTTTTCGAAAAAAAAACCCAGTTTGCGAAGCTACAGGCCAAGCGCTTTAGTTTGACATATCAGATCTTTTTTCCTGGACAAAAAATCCCTTCGCGTATTATATATATGGATGCCCAGGCATTTTTTGTCCATGTCACCAAATCTGCAGTGCTCATTCGATTTCCGACAAAGAGGTGTTGTAGATGCTAGAACTTACCCTTGATTTTTGGCAAATTATGTTCGAAATTTTTTTTTATGAAAAAATTCGGAGCACCGTCAACAAAAAAAAAAATCAAACCATCAAAAAAAAAAAAATAAAAAATCAATCAAAACCAAAAATCAACCATAGGTCCAATATACTTAAAATTTGCACTTTGCTTTACTAAAATTTGATGGGTTACAAAACTGAATACAAAAATTTTGTCCAAATGGGCTGATCAAGAAGTTCGAAATTTTGGTTAATCTTTGCATATTTTTCATAATTTTTGCATAAAGTCTTAAAGTTGGATTTATATCGTGTTTGTTAAGTAATTAGCTATACTTTCATAAAAAAATAATTAACGTTAAATAAAATAAAGAAATATAGCCAAAACTAGCTAAAATGTCGCGTCCCAGTTTTTATTTGGTTCACTGTATGCGTATCTCGGTAATCGATTTATCAAACTCAGTGGAATTACTGACCTTACCATAAAAAAGCTATATGTCGAAATCGTACTAAAATTACGCCCACTTTCCACTTCCAAAAAAAAAAAACGTTGCACTACGATGAATTTTGTACTCTAGCAGCTGAAGGAACGTATACTAAAAATTTCAGACATGTGCTAACGATGTAAAAAAAAAAAATGTTTACAAAAAAATTCGCAGTTTATGATAAATGTCCATGTAGTTGTGACTTTTGCATTTAATATATTTTGCGAAAATTGTGATTTGTGCTTATATTCAACAGCTTTTAAATGCGGATTTGTGATTTTTGTGAGGTTTTCCGAATTTTGGCTGCAAGTTTAGGTAACAAATTTTAAGTATCTATTGCCATGAGGCAAATAAAGACTAATTAAGTTTACCTTCCAAAGATTTGTGGATTGTGTTTTTTTTTGCAAGTTCCAGGTGAGTTTATTCAATTGGCCAAGTTGTTAATAAAATAGTCAGTGAAAGTATTTTTTCTTGTTAAATAGGTTTTGGAAGCTGCGCCTGTGGATCTCAACAAGTGCAAGGAATGCAGCGCTTTTAGAACTTGGCTTGTGAGTAACATGATTTAGTAAAAATGTATACTATATTGAGATTAATTATAATTTATATTATATATTATATGAAATTTATACTTTATTAAGTACAAGTCTTATCTTTTTTTTTTTAACTATTGTCTTTTATCTTTATTGTTTAAACTCGGAAAATAAAAACACAAATACGTGAGTATAGTTAAAACTATTTTACCATTATTACATGTTGATTTTTTTGCTTAAAATTAAAAAAAATTTAGATTCTTTTCCGACCCTGTTGTTTTGGTACAATAATTATTTGAATTCATACTTTTTAAAAATAGTATTCAAAAATGTTCACCTTTTTTTACTACATTTATATGCATTACCGAAATGGGGCTACCAAAAAAGTGAGGTTATGTAACTGACATCACCTTGTTTATTCCACCATAGCAACGCATGAAAATGTAAGAAAATTGTATGAATTTCGATTTCTAAGCGTAATTGTCAAACGCACGCATACGCATACGCATGTTATGGAGGACCGCCTTGACTTCTTCGATTCTGGAATTTTCTCGATTAAATTTCACTTTTTGCTCGCGTAGGGACTACACGCACTCAGTTTTTTTTTTTTTTCTTATCTACCTTAGCGTCGTCTAAATTAACCTTCGGCTAAAATAACTCTTACGCCAGCCAAAATACAATTTTATGAGTTGTAATACTTTTTTGAGATTTTTGACAGTCTGCTCATAAGCGAGTATTTTTAGATTAACTACTGTGACTTAATCACTCCCAACCAACCGGATTTACTGAGTACTTTGTGCCGTAAAAGATTCACGCCTCCTAAGTGCCTAATCTTCTTTTGTATTAGCACTAGAAAATTTACACCAAATTAGCTTATGACCAATATGTGGTTATCAAAGGAATATTAACGAAAATAATGCCATAAATGCTATAGTTATCGCTGTTAAAAAAAAATAAGCAATTTTATAACCAATACTATGTATTTGGGTTTTTGTTGCACTTGCCACCCCAATAGGCGCCGCCGCGGTGCTTATGCGAAATGCTAAGAGGGCAATTATGATTTTTATATTTTTATAGTAAATCTTCAAGTACAACTACGCAATTATCGAAAATTGTACGTAATTCAGCGGAATAGTAAGCAAAAAGTCTGCGATTGTGTACATATAAGAAATATGATTAAAGAGTAATGTGTGTTGGCAAAAAGCATTCCGGTGATAAGATAAACGTCAATTGCTTTATACATACATACATACATATGCGGACGGACAACTAACCAGTTTAATCTATATATGTACATACATATGTATACGCATGTATGTATTTACATATATAGTCAATGTAAACAACCAGTAAAGATCGCACATATGCAATACAATATACATACATATGTATATGCATACATATCTGAAATGCGATTAACCTTATAGCCACCACTTCTAATACCAACTAGTTTTTCTTCCATCATGAATAACAATAATTTTTCGGTTTTTCAGCAATTTTATATCTTTGCAACTCTTAACAAATAAAATGCATGTGTGTTTGTAAACAAAAACAAAAAAAAATTATATGATAAAATAGTTAGCCAATAAAAGTTAATGATTGAACCCCAATTAAGTTGTTAATAGATCTGGTGTAATTTTATGCACTGCTACTACTTTTTGTATTAACTATTTTATTAATTAAATATAAATGCACGTGTATGCATGCGTAACAAAACACTGACACACACGCGCACACCACAATAAAATGCTAACCTAATTGCATATCAGAGAACAGCATGAGTGCCCATTTTTGTGACTCTAACAGGGCAATTTTGGCTAAGATAGTAAAAAGTCTTTCCAAAGAGCAATTAAAGCAGATGAAAAAATAGTTCGGAAGACTTTTGTGTTATTTTTGTTATTCTAGTCTTAGAAAAAAAGTTCTCTCATTCACCACTCGTGCTGAAAAGCGCAGTGGTCAAGTGAGCAAAGCACCGGCGTGACATTTGAGAGATGCGAGTTCGAATTTTCGGATTGTTTTTTTTTTTAATTCACATTATTTTTCTTTTTTAATATAAGTTTCTTCTAAATTTTAGATTTTATTGTTTTAGGAAGAAAAAAATATATTTTTCAATTTCATTTACTTTTGTAAATAAATTTTTTCCTTTTTTTAGTTTCATTTTCTTCCAGTTTTTAGATTTTCATTTTTAGAAACTTATTTTATTTATTGCTTTTTGTAATTTAATTTGTTATCTTTTGCTTATTTCATTTTCTTTAAATTTTCATATTTTATGGTTTTATAAGGAAAAATATTTTGGTTTTATTTCATTCAATTTTCAGGATACTTTTTTGTATTTTTTAAAGTAATTTTCTTTCAGTTTTTAGATTTCGTTTTAAAAATAAAAATATTTTTTCTTAATTTAATCAATTTTTTTTTTTACTTTTAAAAATTTATTTCACTTAATTTCATTTAATTTTTAGAAACTTATTTTATTTATTTCTCCCTTTTTTAATTGAATTTGTTTTTTCTTTTAACATAATTTTATTTGAATCTTTATATTTTATGGTTTTATAAAGAAAAATATATTTGTTTTATTTAATTTTTATTTAATTTTATTTTATTATCTTATTTTATTTTCTTTTAATTTTTGTTTTGTCTTAGCATAACGTTTAGATCTTCTCGTTAGCAGATCTTTAAATTAGTCTTTCGAAAGACTTAAAGCGGCTTAAAAATTTGTTAAAAGTAATAAAAACAATACATTTTTCTGTTGCATAATTGCATTTTGATTTTGTCGTTAATTGTTGTTTAAACTACCTTATTTTTTTAAATAATTTTAGCGACTTGGAAAGAGGCAATTAATTAAAAATAATAAAAAGCAATAAATTTTTTTGAAAAATTTTCTATGTTGCTCGTTTAAAAACGGTTTTTGATTTTTTCATTCTTTTTTTAATTGGAAAAAAATATTATATTTTATTCAAAGAAGCTAAGAATTGCTCCAGTTATTATTTACTCACTCAAGTAATAGGTAATTGTTATTTGGAGCGAAGATTATGCAGATGGCGAAAGGGTGATAAACATTGTATAGCAATTTTCTATGAATCTTGAACTCTTTACTGAATTTGATAAGGATGCTTCTTACTTTTTTGAATTTTAACCATGGTGATTATTGTTTGTTTAGATTTCAAAGTGGTACATAGAACAACCGGTTTTGCTTTTCTATTTTATTATTATTCTTCTCTTCTAAAAATGATTGAACATTGAAAAAAAATTGCCAACATTTTTTTTTATTTAAATTTTTTTTTTTGCAAAAGTAAACTGGCTCATCTTGGAACGGCAAAAAAACGTCAAATTTGGATATAAAGCCTGGTCTTTTATCTCTGAGTTGAAAAAATAATACAAGAACGACAAAATTATTTTTTCCACAACTAATTAATGGCAAATTCATGGGTATATGCGATATTTTTTTCCTCATGTTGTTTCACTAACTTTATACACTTGCGCTCGCTGCGCTCACTAAACGCCCATCTGTCCAGCAGCAGAATACATAAGGTCAAGGCGCACCCAGCCTTTCACTATCCGGGAGCACTTCCCCAAGGATTCCCTGTCATGCCAGCTCATCGACCATACGGTTTCCACCGATTTCGCTGTGTTCCGGAACCCGAAAATAAGCCTAATAGCGAAGTTGTCCTTCAGCGTTCTCGAACTAGCCGTCAAGGAGCCCAGAGCCTTGATGTGCTTGGCTGTGGAAAATATAAACTAAGTGGAGTAAACATAGCAAAATTTCTGAAGCCATATTTACGATACTCATGTAAGAAAATGTACAGAGTATAAATGCAATGTTACTACTGTTGCGGTATACTCGTGCCATTCTCTGGTACACACATGCATACATATGTACGTGTATGTGTTATGCGCCTGCCAACAAGGCAAATAATATTAGATATGATTTAGCATTTTTTTTTCCACAAGTAAATAGTCGGGCGACACTGACGATTTCTACTTGTATTTTGCGGGAGATGTTGTTGTTGTTGTTGCTGTTGATTTGTACCAGTGAGGATGATGACGATGCTTTCAAGCTTAAGTAAATACTTGAACTTGAAAGCAATTTCCATAAAGTTTTATTATATTGCCAATAAGCACAAGGAGTTTTATGGCCTCTCCAACAGTGAATATGTTAAGTGCACAAACACATACATACATATGTATGTACATACAAACCGACCCATATGCATATGTGAATGCGAAACCCCTTTACCCTTAGTAATGCTGATAGTGCACCCAATATAAAATAAAAATTGTATATACTACATATACATATATACATAAACATATGTATGTATTTATTATCAAACTATGTATAAATATGCCACTAATCATTCTCAATACAGAAGTTTACAAGTACATTAGATTAGATTAAGATTTAATTTTTAAAAGTTAGCAAAATTGAAATCGGAGATTTATGGCAAAATGGCCTCTGAGTGCTTGCCGGGCGATCGTACTTAAGCTCTATCGTGACTGTACGCGAAGGTCAGCGACGGGACCGAGATGACCTACATATATTAATAATAAAACACGGCAGGAAACTAGAGGGAGAGTCTGCCTGAGTGGACAAGCCTCCGTACATCAATGTGAAAACATCGCTTTGCCCATAGTTTTAAGGTCGGAATAATACGCGAGATGGTATGTTTAGCAACTTGGCAGAGTATATGCTGAGGTTAGCTATTTAACCGTACAGTATTGCTGCTGCCGAAAGAAATAAATACAGGAAGGTTTGCAAGAACTCTCACCAACAAAAGGTCAGACATTTATACGTCGCACAGTGCCGCCTAAGTGGGCAAAAATCGAAAAATTCGTTGTCTGCAATGTGAACGTGTTTGGTATTTTTGTAAAGGTAATTTATCCACTAAAACAAATTAAACAGAAATTTCCTTATTAAATAAATTGTATGCCGCCAGGAAGCCAATAAAGTCGATAAATTTTATACTAAGAATATTAATAACAGCATAGCCATGCGTAAGCTCTTCACCGAAATAAATGTCAAAAATACTTTCTTTGAAATAAAATGTTACAGTATTAAAAATTTTGGAATAAACAGTTTTTCTTTATCAACATTAAAAAAAAATGCAAATTTTAATGGACTGAACAAAAAATATCATTTTTTCATTTATTATCAGTGCCATCAGGTCTGCACGATTCTTTTATTTCGTATATTCGTTTAGGTTTATTTTTTTTTAACGAGTTAACGGGTGGCAACTCTTTGATTAAATTTTTTTTTATAAGTTAAACGAATTATTATTTCTTGTTTAATATGTCCGATTTTTTCTTTTGTCTGATACCCATATTGATGTACATATTTCATTTACCGTGTTCCCCTAATAAAAGTGAATTTTAAAAGAAAAGCATTTGGAAGAGGTGGCATCCCGTTTCAAAAAAATAAAAATTTTTGGGACATCTACCTGCCAAAAAATTTTCAAATTCAAACTGCATTTACAGTAAAAGTATGAAAGGTATGAATTTAGCGTCCTCAATTGTACTAAAACGCGAATCTTAATTTAAATCCGTCCATAATTTTATTTTTGCCCACATTTCATATGGAAGGGGAGCACTGTGCGTTGTCTGATAATTTACTTTTTTTTAAACATTGTAAATTTATTGATGGAAAGTTTAGAGATAAAACTGATCTACAAGCACTCCGTGCCAATGCTTTACAATTAAAATGTAAACACAATGTAATGAATTGATACCTGTAATATACGTATATACTTACATAAATACATACATATATATATATCGTCGTTTAAAGTACAAAACCGCGTATCACGATAACGCAAAATCGCGTATGTAATGTCACCAAGATTTTACAGGAGAGAGTAAAAAAAAGAAGGGAAAGGAAAGGAAAAATTAAAGGAAAAGAAAGGAAAGGCAAGGAA
>NW_016159210.1:69938-78655 GCF_001687245.7 Rhagoletis zephyria
TACATATAACCGCATTTGTGTATGTAACGTATACGCCCCGTAGCACAATACAATGTCAGCTAACACGTTTACTCGCACGCCTTAACTTTAGTTTTGTATAAAGAACAAGTCATATTATTTAAAAGTAATTCAATATTGGCGTGGAATATTTTTTTTTAAGTATTCTATACGAATATACATATATGTATATTTATATTAATTTCTTCATGTATGTACATACATATATAACGATTTCAGAATGAATTTCGAGTGTGTAAATAAAAATTTTAAAATTAGAATTTTTGTTTTGCTAATCATCGTAATCTTATAATATAAGGAATGTTATTTTTTTCCTTTGGTGGCACACTAGTTTTATTATTTACTCTTAGATTGGTTCGTTTTGGCAGGAAGAACATTTTCACCATTTAATGTTGATATTTTGAGGTATTTTAAACTTTTAAAATGAAAAAATTGTTAAATTTAAAATTATTCAAAATAGCTGCGACAGATATTCTACATGCTGCCATTTTTTTTTTAAGATTCCTTTTATGCTCCAGAACACTATAAAAGTGTTATCAGGTTATCTGGTTAAAAATTATTATTCTGTAGTATATGTTATTGTTGTAAACTGAATAAAAAATATAACCACATAACCAGCTAACTTGATAACCAGGCAAGTGTGAACAACCCAACTGTCATTTAGTTGGTACCTCGGCGCCTGCTGAGCGCCTTTTTTTTAAAAGCTGGTACTTCAGTCACCAAAAATTGTTAAATAACAAATAATTATCGGTCCTAAAAATACTCGTTTAATTTTATTTATGGCTAAATAAATAACAAGAGGATTAGGCATTTTTTATGGAAAATATTTTTGTGAATACTCACTGCAAAAAATGCATTTAAAAATTCGATGAATCAATTATTTCTCAATAATTGCAATTAATTGCAATTACTTTTTTTGGCGTGCGATTAATCATATGACTAATAAATCGATTATTTGTTTTATAGTCTTTTTCGTCGGAGTACCTACTTCCTAATCAGGCTCAAATGGGTGACGGGCCCCTGCGGGATATTGCGGGAAACTGCGTGACTGACGACTTGGCGGGGAAAGTCACCCTTGAAATATGAAATGTTATCACCGGGTAAGGAGCAGCAATGAATGCCTCTGTACTCCTGCAGTTCGCTCTTGGACGGTTGGGTCTCACGTACACATGCACAGTTGCCACTTAATTTTGGCCTGGGGTGGACCGGAGGTCATCAAAGGAGCGCCTTATGCTTGCAAAGCCTCAGCTCTCGTAATTGGATACAATTTTTAAATGCTTAAAATCATCCATCATGTGAGGTGATTTTTTGGAAATAAATATTTTCAAAAACTAACTTGGAAGTATTTTCAATGGGGGCAGCTCCCGTAAATCTTAATATTTTACCGAGATATTTTGGAAGAAGTCTTAAAATATAATAAACTTTATAATTCAGATGGAAAATCAGTACCGAGTTTTTTTTTGTATTGAGAGTGATGCTCCCTAATGTCCATACTCCCATATGCATGTATATAAATAGATGACACGGATACCCATGTTATTGACTAATAAGTAATTATTTTGAAGAAAACATATATTAAACTGCCTAATTGTAAATATTAAAATACGTACACGTACATACATATATGTACATTAGGGTGGTCCTTACAAAATGAAATGAACAATTTTTTCAGTCTCTACCCCTCAATTGGTAATACCATGGTCACGGATATCACACGCAAATTTTGGTCCCGCTTGGAGACGGTTAAGGCGTGTCGCACAGAGGGCAACGTACAGATTCCTCTATAGAGACCCAAAAAATTAAAATACATTTTTTTTTTTTCATCTAATACGATCTAATAAGATGATAAACTCTCTACCTGCTGCAGCGACAAACCGGCCTTAGAGCCTCTTTGTAGGAACAAATGCATTAAGTAGAGCTATGTGCAAAAAATTATTTTCAGTGCAAAACTTTTCCTCAATGCTTGGTTTTTCTTCTTAAACACACAAATCGTTTCTTTTCTGTGCGAAGTGACGTTAATTGGGAAAGCCCATTTTACACAACTGCATTAGTTTCGAGGTGATATCAAATTTAGACAATGCGACCTATCAGCAACCCCTTTTGTGATATCGATTTGGTTACTACTTGCGCTATCTACGTATGACTACGTGGTCTGATTACTATTTTATTATAGAACCTAGTGATTCAGACTGTTTCGTCGTGAAGACGGGATTTTCCAACGGTGTAACCAAAGCTCACTTCCTTGCGCCTTTTGGTTCAATATCGTCGCCTAAGTAGATTTGTATATTGTGACGGGAGGCGGAGCTCGTGGGCGCAAATGAACGAGGTGTCGAAGAATCTCGCTTTAATGCGGACTGTACTCGGCGTCTGAGTATTTCCGCCACCACAAATCCCACAAAGAATTTGCGCTTATTTACATGGCGGCTGCAGTAGACGTCGCAAGGCCCAGGTACTTTTTGCTTTCCCGTCCATCGCGTGAGAGAGGTTGCTCCCTCATCTAGCATATTTTCTAGATTGTTGACTCTGTGACTATTTGCTGACTACTAACCTGAAGACGTGGGGTTAAACATTATAGCTCGTATGAGAGGTCATCACTGAAATAAACAACTGCCTTGAGAAAGTAGAATATTTGGAAGGTATACAAAATTTGCAAAAACACTGGACTAAATTTAAACCAATTCTGAATGAAATAAAAAGGTCCCGGCTTGATGGAATTAAAGCTGACATTGAAGCCAGCACTGATCACATTACTCATATTTGGGACTTCAACACTAAATAGGGTACCCATTAGGTTCCCGACCAGAGAAGAATGGGATGCAGGACTGCCAGTAGTGGAGGGGGGTATATCCAGTATATATATACTGAGGTTCAAAGATGGAATAAGGAACCGGAGTCGGTGTCTACTCGAAGGACCTGCAGATCAGCCGGTCCTTGCGTCTACTGAACGACTGCAGTGTCTTCCAAGCGGAGATCTATATATAGAGAGAGCGTCTTTTATGTAGGAGCAGAGTTCCCGAACACAAATCCACTATTTATGTCGGCATTCAGGCAGCATTAAGGCAATAGGATCTAAAATAGTAAAATCGGGAATTGTATGGAAACGTCGCCACACGCTGTCCTAATTGACTCGTATGAACCTCACTCTATCCAGGGTCCTTGGACATAGCCACATTTAAGGGAATGAGTTGGCTTATGAGATGACCAGGTGCGGCTCAGAGATGCCAATAAAAGAAGCTCTGTACTATCACCGTTTACTGATCACTTTAGGCAAATTAATGAATACACCGTGGCCGCGACTAATGACTTGTGAAACAAAAGGGAAGACTGCGAGATCACAAGATTATTATATCCGCGGCTTAGTAGGAAAAAGACAAGGGACATACTAAAACTGAATAGATCAGCAGTAAGAGTCCTTGCCGGCGTCATTTCAGGACACTGCGCTACAGCACCAATGCTTCAAAGGTGGCGAATACAAACAAGTACACTCTGCAGAGGCTGCCATTATTAGGACAAGAAAGAGTCAATTGACCACTTTCTGTGTCGATGTCTAGGTCTACAGACAAATCGCCTCAAGCACTTGGGTTCACGCTGCTTCAACAGTCTGGGCGAAATAGCGGAGGTGAAACTGTTGAATCTCCTCAGCTTCATTAGGGATAGTAATTTCTTGAGTAGAATAACGATATTTGAAGGTACTCTTTCGATAATAGGTACGTGTCTCCTCCTGACACTTTAATGTCGTCTGCCGATTTCACAAATTTAAAATGGCGAAAAAATAGTATATTTAGAGCACTTTTTTGATTAGACGCCTACTTTCCGTGAAAAGAATTTAGAAAGAATTTAGTAATATTCGAAATTTTTAATTTTCTGCGGAAGTTATGCTAATTTTCTGGTAGGTCTTGTCCGGTCTCTTGACTCACCATCGAAAAACAGTTTTGTCCGCACTTTTAAGACTGTTCAGGGCATACAATGGTGTAAATAGTTGCGCAGGTAAGCCCATACAAATATTGCCACCAAGGCAGCCAACTCGTGGAGAGTTCCCCGATTTGCGGGAGAATTTCAGTTTGCGTGGGAAATCGGGGAATGGACCGTTTTTTGTGGAGAATTTCAGTTTACGTGCATAATCGGGAGATGAACTGCTTTTTTGCGGAATTAAGTGTTAAATAATTTGTTCTTTTTTGCTTCACTAATTACATAATGAGGTCAAAAAGTCGTATAAAAAATGCAACTGCACCTAAAAGTACGGATTATGCAATCCTGCAAATTATACAAATTACCGTTGATTTTGAAATTTCTTTGTCGCATTTGCGTTCATATAACGAATAAACACTTTTTTTTTTGATGTGGAAGAAACCCGCAAAATTTTCGGGAAAAAAATTGTAAACGAAAATTTTTAGCCACTTGAAACTTGCAATCACTACAATTGATCGGGCTACAAAATTGCGCACTCAAAATATTTCTAGAAAATCTAATTAAAAAGCCCGAAATTTTTAGGAAAGCTTGTAGAATTTTTTTTTTAATATTATACAAAGTTTGAAACTTGGATTTATACGGTTTTTGTTAAAGAATTAACTATATTTTTTTATATAAAAAAAAAAAATAAAATTAATAACAAACAAAAAAAATAATCATCATTGTGAAAACTTGTCAAAATTTAGCGCGACAAAAATTTGTTCCACCACTGTATAACTTTATAAAAGTTTGGTTTGGTATATGAATACATGCATAGCTGAATTACATAAAAAAAATATATACAGACAGAGCATGTCATGTCAAACTACACACATGGGTGGGGAACTTTAGAAAAATTTCTGGCAAAATCGGGGAATTTCATTGTCGAAATCGGGGAATTCTCAAAAATGAGTTGGCTACCCTGATTGCCACTGATATAACTTATATCTAGCAACCAAAATGACAGCTGGACAACAATAAAAATACTAATTTTATTTTATTTAATGCTAATTAACAAGAGAATTAGAAATTTTTTATGGAAAAGTGTTTTCGTGAAATTCACTGTAAAAAAGTGCCTTTAAAAGTTCCATTAATCGATTATTTCTTAATAATTGGAATTAATTGCAGTTAATTTTTGTTTTGGCTTGTGATTAATCGCATGATTAATTAATCGATTATTTACATTTTTTTTTTCATCCCCATACACAAGACACATACACTTCCTCTTCCTACTCACCGATCATGCGCAGCAAATTATCCTCAAAGATGTAGGAATCATCAAAGTTACTACCAGCCAGCACCTCGGTNATTGCCACTGATATAACTTATATCTAGCAACCAAAATGACAGCTGGGCAACAATAAAAATACTCATTTTATTTTATTTAATGCTAATGTTATGTTAAGTGTTTTCGTGAAACTTACTGTAAAAAAGTGCCTTTAAAAGTTCGATTAATCGATTATTTCTTAATAATTGCAATTAATTGCAGTTAATTTTTGTTTTGGCTTGTGATTAATCATATGATTAATTAATCGATTATTTACATTTTTTTTCCCATCCCCATACACAACACACATACACTTCCTCTTCCTACTCACCGATCATGCGCAGCAAATTATCCTCAAAGATGTAGGAATCATCAAAGTTACTACCAGCCAGCACCTCGGTCTTCATTTTCAACATATCCGTTAGCAAGGCTGCTAATGCATTCACTTTGTAGTGTCTCAGCTACCTTTCAGGTAAGGCAATTTAAAAACAAAAAGAAAAACGTACTCAAAGCGCGCGACACAGCTAAAAAATAATTCGACTTACAAATCTTGCAATTGCACATGCGTCAAATGGACAACAATGTTTTGTAGTATACTATGTTGCAGTGTGCGCTGGTTATGCATGTACGTATGTACATAAGTACATATATTTGCCGCACACAACTTCGGTAAACACAAATATCAAATATTTGCCAAACAAAATATTTTGCCTTGACAGTCACTGTTTTCTTTTTATTTTGCGCTAGGGCGCCGATTGAGTGTTTATATGTTGAATATTTGAAAATTTTGCATAAAATTCTTGGCAAATAACAAAACGCGCGCGCGCTCCTTAAAGCTTACACACTCAAATTTGCACTGCACATGCGTGTGTTACTTAGTTAATTTAAGGGAATATTTTCCAATGTTTATTCGCTAAAAGGCACTTTAAAAGCCGGAAAATATTACGAGTACGCGCGTCACAAATCACAAGTATCAAGCACTTAAATGTATATATGTACATATGTTTGTAAGCCTGTTTGGGTATATGTACATATGTATGTATGCGTGTGCGGCTTAGAGTGGGCGCAAACACAAACGCACTAAAGTAGTCAACTCACGTTGAAAGGGATGCACTTCGAATGTTAAATTTGTATGCACCAACATGGCATGTGTGCGCCTATCTGTATACATATATGTATGCACCGTATGTACGTATGTATGCATGTACGTACACTTTCACTCTTATCAGGACATTTTATACTCTCAATCTTANGTATATGCACCGTATGTACGTATGTATGCATGTATGTACGTACACTTTCACTCTTATCAGGACATTTTATACTCTCAATCTTAATTCACTTGTTCTTATTCTTTTTGTTATAAACGCGCTTGCCGTACAGCTATGTCGAACGATCGAAGGCGGTATGTCAACAGTTAACTGGCAGTTGTAGTAGTCGACTAATCAGCGGTGAGTAGCGTCAAGCGTTCTTAGCTGATTGCTTGCTACGCCTAGTCACAGCGGCTACGGCTATGGCGATGGCGATGGCAGCAGCGGCGTAACACACGTAGACTAAAGCAGTAATGTTCTATACATACTCGTACTAAACTGCCTTAGTAATGCTAATCATATAGTCTTAGCGAAATTGTTACGTGCGTCGTTGACGCTGATGTTGACGTTGCGACTGCCGTTTGCTTTGTCGTTCAACCGATCGCGTGCAGCGGCACACAGTATTTAGATACCCTCTTATGGTTTATGGGTACACATAGCGACGTTCGAAAGCGGCGTNCCGTTCAACCGATCGCGTGCAGCGGCACACAGTATTTAGATATACCCTCTTATGGTTTATGGGTACACATAGCGACGTTCGAAAGCGGCGTCATTGGCCGCGTCGCTGGGGCCGGCTAGGTTCTATAGCCGGTACGTACATATGTATGTACATATGTAGCTCAGCCCCAAAGTGATGTGCGTGTGTGCATGTGTAACAGAATGTTCGTCGAAGTAAGAGTGAGAGTAAGAAGCGAGTCTAGAAGTAAATAAATGTAAGAAGAAAAAATGTTTTGGGGAAAGAGACAAGAGCTGGGCGTTCGTTCAAGTGTTGGTTAGTCGTCGCTTGGCGGATCGCGGATTGGCGACTTATGGCAGCGCGCCCGGTATCAGACACCGTCCTATTCAACGACAACATCAGTACCAATACCAACAACATGACACTGAGGCATTATTACTTGCACACGTAATGTATGTATTTACTTACAGTGGTAGTCAAAACATATGGAACTAAGTATATATACGTTTCTAAAATTTTATCAATATCTCATCAAGTGGCTTATTTGATAAACACTGGTTCGTTCGCTTCTATTAAAGAATATCATTTAGGCAGCTCATTGCACTTTGAAATATTCAATTACTATTCGCTTAAGACATTTCCATTGCTGCTGCAAACATTTTCATTAGCAGCAATTTGCTAGCAAGAAAAACAGCTGATTAAAGTGGTCTGCTTGCAAATTATGAAAATAATGAAATTTATTTTGAGGATTTTTAAGTTTGAAATTACAACAAATCGATGGCTGAGTGGAAGATCGATCTATCTCGGCAGCCAGTTCGAAAACGCCCCATCTCAGAAAACTTTTCGCAAGAACGCCATACTTCAGAATTTGAGTGAAGAAGGCCCTATCTCAGAATTCGGTTCAAAAGCGGCCTATCAAATGAAAATACATTGAAAATGTACTGAGATAGGGTGTTTTTGAACCGAATTCTGAGATAGGGCGTCTTCAATCAAATTCTAAAATTGGGCGTTGTTGAAAAATTTTCTGAGATAGCGCTTTTTCGTACACTGGCTGCCGAGATAGATCGATCTTGCACTCAGCCATCGAAATGGAATTACAAAAACAAAGCAAATACACAGTAATATTTTAATTTAAATTAAAAAAAAAGAAAAAAAAAATTCAAATAAGTTTTTAAAATTAATTGAAATAAAAAAATGTATTTCTTTCAAAAAAAAAAAAGCTTTTTAAAAATTAAACTAAAAAGGCAAAAAGTAAAATAAAAAAGAAGAAAATTTAAATAAGTTTCTAAAAATTAAATCGAATTAAAAAAAAAACCGTTTGAAAATAATCAAAAAATTTAATTAAAAAAGAAAAAAAATTAAAAAGTAAATAAGATCCTAAAAATTAAATGAGATTAAAAAAATCTTTTTAAAAAAATAACATCTTAAACTTAAAAGAAAATAATTTAAAAAGAAATTATCCAAAAACAAGAAGCAAAAATTAATTTTTCATAAAACTAACTATGATTACTAAAAAATAGTTTTTTTAAACAATAAAATCTAAAAATAAAATAAAAAAATAAAAATATGGAAGTTTCTTACAATTAAATGAAATTAAAAAAATATTTTTTTAATATATTTTATTTTATTTGAATTTTTAGTTACTTTAAAAACAAATATTTTTTTTTTTAATTTCGCTTTGAGGAACTTTTTTAATTTTTTTTAGTTGTTTTTTTTT
>NW_016159210.1:85988-87508 GCF_001687245.7 Rhagoletis zephyria
AATAACAATGTGAAAAACTTGTCGCCGGAAATATGGGCGTGGTTGAAGGTGTGAATTCGTACTCTTTCTTTTTTGGCGAAAACAAACTGTCACTAAAAAAGGCATGCAACTTGACAAAAGATAAAATTCCTGCTACTTTCATGAGATAAGAAATTCTTGATTTAATTGCCAAAACGAATTAGCTTGCGAAGGACTTTGTAGCGCACATAGATTCATACATATTGTCACATGAAATGCAAAAGGCCGTAACTAGTCAGTGAAATGCAAAAATTTGTAATTAATTATTACCTTTTCTGTTTTTTGCATAAAACAATGAAATGATGAAATTCATCATAACTAATCAAAAATTGAATTTTGGATTTTTTGCCAGCTAAGGCCTTTTGCATCTCAGTGACGATGTTAGTTACGGCTTTTTTACATTTTAGGTACCGATATTTACATTTGTATGTATTGAATTGAATTTTGAAATCAGCCTAGTAGCAGCATTGTCAGTTGCTAACCGTATTTTCATATTGATTTGCATTATCTCTCGCTAAGATTACACTGCTATTTAGCAGGGACGGAAAATAATCATTATTTTTTAAATTTTAACCAAACACAGCAACATTTTGTTAGCGTCGTAAAAAAAGTTTAACTACTATACTTGTACTCATACATATATTTTTATTCCTACGTCGTCCCACTGTAATCTACAATGATTTTTATTTTTCAAAAAAAAAAAAATATATATATATAACTAGATCATATTCAGTTGGATTTTTACATTTTGTGGATAATCATTATTTTTAAGTGGAAAATAAAATTTAATAAAAATTATTATCTCTGGGCGAAACAAACAAAAATCATAAAGTATTAATTATTTGTTATCGAAAAAAAAAAATAAAAAAAAAATTACTTCGTTGGGCGAAAAAGTGAAAATCATAAAAGAATGATTAAATGCTGATTTAAATTATTTTACTTATAATGTTATTAAGAGAAGGTAGACATGGCCACAGTGGCGAAGTGAAACTTCATTCAATTGATTTCTAGTTCGTTACATACTGCNATTACCGCACCTGTTATTAAGAGAAGGTAGACATGGCCACAGTGGCGAAGTGAAACTTCATTCAATTGATTTCTAGTTCGTTACATACTGCAGAATGTAGTATATGGGGCGTTCCATACCAAAACGGACGGGGTTCACACGTCATGTGTTTGATTTGTTTAAAATTTTTGGGGGTGATGCATATACATCTATATACCAATTATATAAAGAGAAGTCCCTTTTTTTTGTAACAGGTAATCTCGCGAACGGCTGGTCCGATTTTCATGAAATTTTGTATACAAATAGCTTTCGGTAACCACCATGTTTTAGNTTCAATTGATTTCTAGTTCGTTACATACTGCAGAATGTAGTATATGGGGCGTTCCATACCAAAACGGACGGGGTTCACACGTCATGTGTTTGATTTGTTTAAAATTTTTGGGGGTGATGCATATACATCTATATACCAATTATATAAAGAGAAGTCCCTTTTTTT
>NW_016159210.1:87608-93458 GCF_001687245.7 Rhagoletis zephyria
TCTACACATATAGCCGCTAGACCTTGCCTAACTCTATCTACTCCGCATACCTTTTCCAATCCAATTTGGTGCTTAACACCTATGTAGGTACCTCTAGCGCCTCTAATCACGCGGAGAAAAAGCGGCCACTTAGTGCAGTAACCCAATTAAAATTATTCTGTTTGAAATTCTTGACCGAATTACTGACCTTTACATACTTCCTTTTTTAAAATCCATTTACAAAATTGTAGTGAACACGTATTTTGAAATGGAAACGATAAATAGACAGGTTACAAGGGTTAAATGTTGTGTGTTAATGATGTTTTTGCTTCCAGTAAGGAAAAGCGTTGCGCTTCTACATGCATAAATTCGTACAAACACGTAAAATTTAAATAGTCATTAATTCATACTTGAAAAAAGAATTAAGCATACATACATACATATATATGTACATACAAAAGTATGTAGGTACTTACAGATTACTATACACAAGAACCATTCATTTCGTTGCTCGAAATCATTTCATCTTTAATTTGCGTAAAAAATTTTGTTTTTTGTTTTTAATTTAATCACATACTTAATTTCTACCCTTTTCCTTTTCTGACTTTCGCTCTACATAAATAGATACGAGTACATACATATGTACCTACATATGCATGTATGTATATTAGGGTGCATTACTCTCCATACAAAAAAAGTCGATACTGGTTTCCATCGGAATTATAAAATTTATAATATGTATTTTGAGACTTCCGCCAAAATATTTCAGAAAAATATTTAGATTTACGTGAGCTAAACCGATATGAAAATACATCCAAAAATCGAATAGTTATTTTGTATACGTAAGTAAAATTAGTTATACATACGGTGACCATTCGTAACGATTTTGGCGGGACAATACCGATTTTGAAAAAATTGTCCCGCTGAATAGTTTTTAAAAGCCAGGACGTTTAAGTGTCCCGATTTTTAATATCTGTACCGATTATGTCCCGATTTTCATTGTTTTATTTATTAATTTAAAAAGGGCCTCCCTGTACTCTGACCCAAAAACGATTTTCCGTACAAACGTGGCAGCACATTCGTTATCACAAAGAACCTAGAATATAAGGGAGCCGTAAAAATAGCCAGCATCCCTCCCTACTTTCTATGCGCTTTGGTTATGTTCTATTCGGTTTTTTGTTAAGTTTTGTTTTTTTTTCATGAAACGATATTAATTTGAGTTTAGTGAAATACTAATTCTTTCAAAAAATTCACGGATATGAAAAATATAAGCTGTAGATACAGTAGATGGAAAATTAGTTCAGTGGGTAGACTACTGGCACTTAAAGCTGAAGTCGGTGGTTCGGGTCCCAGAGAACTCGATGAAGAAGTCTAATGAGGAGATGTGGTGATCTTCGAAATTGCAGCGGTAACTTCTACAAAAATGTTAATTATTGTTGTTTTTCCACAAAAAATGTCCATTGAAAACGTCCTCTAACTAAAAAAAAAAAATGTTCTAGTTTAGAAATTCAGATTTTTGGAGGTATCTTCAAATCTCGCGTCAATCTTTATATTTTTCCAAAATGTATTTCCTGAAGTCTTAGAACACAATATGTAATTTTATATTTCCGGTGAAAACCCGCAACATCTTTTTTTGTGGGGCCCCCTAATGTAGGTACGTATGCACATATTTTTCAATTGCTTCCACTCACCTCTGTCATTTGAATCGCCTTCTAAATTCTCCATTTTGTTGATTGCTATCAAATTGTCTTCTTCTTGTAAAACTTCTTTTGGATCCTTCATTTTTACGCATGGCCCCAAAGTAAATTCAATAAAAACGCCATTCGCTTACCGGCTGAGCCCATAAATTAGCTGTAACGTGCAAAAAGAGAAAGAATTAAAAACAATGTCATCAGGTTTTACTTAGTGTCAAGTAAGTTATTTTATAACCGAATTTATGATTTTATAAGCTCAATTAATTAGTGTTTATGATTATTTCTTTTTTTTTTTGTAACTTGCCTACAATAATAGCAATAACTTATCGAAATTGCAGCAATTTAATAGCAGGCTATAATAAAACGATAGCCCAAACTNGTCAAGTAAGTTATTTTATAACCGAATTTATGATTTTATAAGCTCAATTAATTAGTGTTTATGATTATTTCTTTTTTTTTTTAACTTGCCTACAATAATAGCAATAACTTATCGAAATTGCAGCAATTTAATAGCAGGCTATAATAAAACGATAGCCCAAACTCAATGATAGCTGTCCAGTTGTGTTGACAAGGTTACAGTTGCGGTTTATTTACTTCACATGTCGCCAATGGGCAGTGTGTAAACTTACCTATAAATTTATTTTGTTTCCATTTTCCCCTATTTCCAATTCCCTTAATTTAAATGACCTACAAAAATNCAGTGTGTAAACTTACCTATAAATTTATTTTGTTTCCATTTTCCCCTATTCCCAATTCCCTTAATTTAAATGACCTACAAAAAAAAGGAATTTTAAATTGCAGGCAATGTATAAATATGCATACATACATATATGTATGTATGTAAATGATATTGAGCGTCGAAAAACTCCACACGGTATCTGGAGAATAATTAATGGGATGGGTTCGTGAACGGTCTGCATTAAAGAAAGTGTGCAAAGTGGCCGCGGGTAGTTAGGATAAAAAACAAAAATTATAATAAACTATTTGCTGAATATTTATATCCCAGTCAATATTATTTTTAAATACCGGAGTTTTTGGATTTGTCCAGTCGGCAAAATGAGGCGCGCTTCGATGTTGTCACACAAATGCAATAATCTAGCGCTCCCAACGGCAAATGGCTTTAATCAAACGCCCTTTCATGGCAGAGGTGCCATCAGAAGTTCTTAAAAAACTAAAAGCTATCAAAAAGCCTCAAAAGCTTTCTTACATATCTTTCGCTTGACATCCATATTTTAATATTTCATTAAATCGAGTTAACGTTGAAAAAGGTGGCAACCCACTTCAAAATATCTTCGGCCGCCTTTTATCAACTGTTTCGTTAAAGTATTTAGCGTGGCAGTCATCTTGTAGCGTTTCATTGAACTTACTGATTAAATTTTAATTTTACTTTTAAGCAGGTGGCAACCCTATTTAATGATATTTTCGAACCAAGGTTTTTTTCAACCATCTTTTGTTTGACTTGACATTCATTTTATAGCTATTCATTCAACTTACTGATAAAATTTAATTTGACTTTGAAACAGGTGGCAACCCACTTTAATCATATTTTTGAACCAAAGGCTTTTTTAAACATCTTTTACTTGACTCGACATCAATTGGTATTGTTTAATTTAACTGAGTGATTAAATTTAATATAACTTTTCAACACGTGGCAGCCATTTTTATACATTTTTTTTTTTTCGAAATAAAACTTACTTATGTATATCTCTTTCGATTGACATCCATTATGTAATGCATTATTTAATTAAAACAAATGGGGTGGCTTTAAAACACAACATGTAACAATTATTTTTAAAATAAATAGTTTCAAAGTAAAAATTTCTTAAATCTCATTCGTTTGAATTTAGCTTTTGAAATAGGTGGTAATCCACTTAAAAATATTTTTGTAATACAGCTTTTTTAATCGCGTTAGTTTGACATCCATATTTTAAAACTTTGTTGAACTAAGAATTTAACCTATTCAACAGGTGGCAACCCTCTTCAAAAAATACCCCCTATGTTTGCGTCACACGAACTTTCAAATTTATGATATTAGTAGGATTTCATTAAACTTGTCAATTAAAATGATTTTAAATATCCAAACTGGCGGCAACCACCTTCGTCCAAAATTTTTTCGAGATAGATACAGTTTTCTTAAAACCTATTTCATATCAAATACACAATAAAATATTTGATTTAACTTATTAATTAAATTGATTTTTAATTTCTTAACTGGTCTTTGATTTTTCTTAAACCTCTGTCAGGACTATTAGTGTCGAATGTGGGCACCTTCATGCAAAATTGTCCTGGCACCCTCATAAGATCAAGCTTATTCTACTTTGCAACGCACTTCAGCCGCAAGTCCAAGGACTTTAGAGCTGATTGGTTGCATTGGCATTGCCACGCCACCTTACGCCATTTAATGAGTTATTCAACAAATACTGCATTTTTATAATTGCTATGGGAAGGGTATAGGAAGGCTAATTAAATACAGGGAAATACATACGTACCAGGGTTGTTGCGAATATTCGCATTCGCATTCGCAACTGCGGAACTTCCGCATTCATTTTAACATTCGCATTCGCTTCATCATAATCAATGCGGAGCTTTTGCGAATGCGAATGTTGTGCAAGTGCACCGATAAAACGTATATGTATGTGGCAAACAAAATGACAAATTGTAGCCAATATTTTTGCCTGTGGTTGTGGGAGTATTTGTGTAACAAAACTGGTCAAATGTCATATTTATCAACTTTGACAAAAATGTCGTTAAACATATTATTTCTTAAGATATATAACCGCGTTATAATGGGCAGTCATACAAGTTCCACACAGTCGTTTTAACAATTATTATTTTTTGTGCTTTAAATACCTGCATTGGTTTCTTTCTTTATTATGATTTTTTTTGGACCAATCTTAAAAAAAAACTACTGGGCACAAATTAAGAACGTGTGCACTGTTCATAGGGATATACATTGAATCCTTGGCTAAAAACTTCTGTGGTAAAACTGTCCCTTCTTTGCTATTTAAAGTCAAAGAGTAAGCTCCTTCAATAGGGATTTCCAGCAGAATCCGCGGATGTCTAAAATTCAACATTCGCAACATCCCTAATACGTACTTAACAAATTGTAAAGCATCGGATGTATTTTAGTATCGATGTTCATTTATCCGATGCATCGGAAGAGCGATGTATATCTATCATATTTACACCCCCAAAATTTGCATCTGGACTACTCTTGGACAAGCTCAGGCATTCTGGGACGGACTCTTTTGCCTGCGAAATGCTGACCTTATATATCGCTTGCCAGAAAAATTAACTATTGAATTTTAAAGTTAAAATTGCAATCAGTGATGGCAGTTAAGTCTCACATTGATTTTAACATCAGCAAGTAGTTCTTGTGAAAACTGCTTATCGTATATGATTTTAGAGGGGAAAAATTAATAAGTAGAAGAACAAGAATATCGAAGAAAAATAGTCATAAATTTTATTATTGCATTGATAAGCGAATACAAAGTGGCAATTTAGGAGTGGACAAAGAGGACATACATACATATGTACGTAGATACATAGATAGATATGTGTGTGTTCATTCCCATATTAACACATGCATAAGTGATTAGATGAAGTCACATTATTTATCAGCAATCATAAACATCCCTGCAGGAAATGTATCTAACTATAAGTTAACTTGAAGTTGAATAGGAAGGAATATTATCTGTATATTTTCTTTGAGGAAAGCGAACTATATTTTTATGGCGATGGCTGCATTAGTTGTCATCTAACTTGTCACTAACGATTGTAGTAAATAAATATTCATGGGACCATAGGTAGTCCTATATTCGAATTCCGTCAGACATGAAATCCAATTGATGGTATGAAATTTCGATCTTCATTTTAATAGTTCTAAATTGGAAAAACCATCTGTGAAGCGCAGAAAGAAAGTGTACTAAAAGTATATTTAAATAGAAACTTTTTTATAGAAAACAAACTCCTGATAACGTCTGCATGACTCCTGCTGTGTTTACAACTCACTTTAAGTTAGTTTGTCATACCTTATTAAAAGTGAGGTATTTATTAAAATCCCTGAAAGAAACTAACTACAAGTTGATTATTTTTTATCCATTGATAATTTTGTTCTGCATGGATAATGTATACATATGCACATTAGACTGCATCACTCCCCATACAAAAAAAAAAA
>NW_016159211.1:0-8281 GCF_001687245.7 Rhagoletis zephyria
ATGCCTGGCAGAGATCTCAAAGGTGGAAATAAGACCATCGGTAAAGCTCATGACACCGAAAGGGATTGGTATTCCATATGGTATCACAGCGTTACTATTATTGGCCTATGTGTGAGGAGGATTCTGCGCCTTAGTGGTTTCAACTTAAATCAAAAATTTTGATTTTACAGACTAATTTTGTTTTTAAACGCTCTTTTGCATTGGCCAACGCAAAAGCTCTTATTAGGCGCCGCGAAGTAAGCGGGCATTGGCTAGTTGAAAATAAAAAATTGAAATTGTTCGAAATTGTTGTTGCTTGAGATTGAAAATGAAAATGTGTGTGTGAGTTTGTGAGTAAATTTAAAAATTAAAATGTTTTGGAAACGTCAAGAATTTTAAAAGTAACTCTCAGCGGTTCTACCTTACTATATTTTTATCATGATAAAAACATTGCAAGGTAAATTCATTCTCTCAAT
Organism: Rhagoletis zephyria; assembly: GCF_001687245.7. NCBI lineage: Eukaryota > Metazoa > Arthropoda > Insecta > Diptera > Tephritidae > Rhagoletis > Rhagoletis zephyria. The sequence continues at coordinate 456 of NW_016159211.1, forward strand.
TCGTCGGCCATGATTTTTTTTCTGACGTTTGCCAGCATTTTAAAATCATATAAAATTGAGAATAAAAAAAAATAAAAGTGTTCAAAATTGCTGTTGTTTGAGATTGAAAATGGGAAGTGTGTGTGAGTTTTGAATTTTTAAATTATATTGCTGGCAAACGTTAGACTGCCTCTCAATGGTTTTACCTTATTATCTTTTTATCATGATTCAAACAATGTGAAAAGCGTACGATATGTACATTAGANTTAGACTGCCTCTCAATGGTTTTACCTTATTATCTTTTTATCATGATTCAAACAATGTGAAAAGCGTACGATATGTACATTAGAGTGGTCCTTAAATGTATTAAGTACATTATTACATCAGATTTCCTGAACGTCAACCCCCACATCGATGCTAATATAGTCAAAGATATCACACAAAAATTGTTGGGCCCGATCGGAGACGGCTTAGGCGTCTCGCACAGGGGTCAAAGTTCAGATTCCTCTATGGAGACTCAAAAAATTAAAATTAATAGTTTTTTTATCTAATACCCAAAATCGAAACTACTAACGTCGAAGATGTCACATATAAATTTTGGTCCCGATTTGAGTAGGGTAAGGCGTATCGCACAGGGGTCAAAGTTCAGATTCCTCTATGGACACTCAAAATAGGGGAGTCTGAACTTTGCCCCCTGTGCAACACGCCTTAACCGACTCCAGTCGGGACCAAAATTTATACGTGATATCTGCGCTAACAGTAGTATCGATTTTGGGTATTAGATGAAAAAAAAATTTATTTTAATTTTTTGAGTCTCCATAGAGGAATCTGAACCATGGCCCCTGTGCGACACGCCTTAACCGTCTCCAATCGGGACTAAAATTTATGTGATTTCTTTGACCGTTGTATGAGCGACTGAGGGGGTGAACTTAAAATTACATTTTTAAGGGCCACCCTAATGTACATATGTACATACACACATATGTATTGCTCCGATCCTATTACAATTTACATTCACACATGTGTTGCAAAATAAAGAAAAGACATCGGTTAAGAATTCAATCGCTTAAATACAAGTTTTTTTTTTCAATATTAGTATCTATGCAGAAACAATAACTGTGGATTTGTAGCTATAGTACAACGTTTTTCAGTAATGAGATTTCTGGCGTCTGAGAAGACTCTTTTTGGAACCGCAATGCTTGCAGGTACACAAAAACATAAAACTTAAATAAGAATGTAATTGATTTCAACTATTTTAATGCATAAACATAATTTTATTTACATATGTACATTGCCTGGGTATATAGCAAAAGCTCAGCTTAGCGCTGAAACACTATACCGGCGAACAGCGTTGCCACACATGGGCTTTTCCTACCAAAACTGGTAGGTTTATTTCCATTTGGTAGGTTGCTAGGCTAACTAAGATTTGGTATGTTGCATTATAATAATAGTTATTTGCGAAAAATAGAAAATATGTATCTGCAAATATTTTAGCAAACTTGTTTACACGAATATATAGTGGTGCGCTGAAACGGGGCTTGTACCTAAACCCACTGAGTTCCACCATTGTCCCATTTATTTATTTACCAAAAGAAGGAAAGTCTACTTGACTAGATCCTCCTTGGCAGGGACAGAAATTGAGTTCTCAGAAGAGGTGAAGTATCTAGGGCTAACTCTGTACACAAGGCTCAATTGGAAATCACATCTCTCAACAAATATATTTTATGCATGTCAGAGACTTCATGGTAAGACTTGGGGAATATCTAATATCTAATGTATTTATATTTCAGTACGGCAGTAAAACCCGTTGTTACATACATATCAAGCACTGGCCTGGTGGAAAGAAGCTAAGCAAGTAAACGCAAGTGCGTACCTGTCCAACGGATGCCCCTCAAGTCATCACAGGCATTTCTTGTTTGTCTATTCTGATTGAAAAAGAGGCCTGCTGGAGCGCCCTACGGCTGTTCAATAGAATCAGAAAGAAAAGTGGAGATCTTCGGGGTCATTTGGAGGTTCTCGAGCTATTCCTGGATGATCCCGAGTAATTTCTTCTACAAACCTTACAAGGACAGAATTCGTGAAAGGGACCGCTGTGAAGCGATAATAACTATGATTGCCGAAGGGTATACCGATGGTGCGAAGATGGACGACGGGAGTACTGTGGCAGACGTACATGGACCTTGGCATCAAGGCTTTTGGGCAGCTGTAAAACTCTTTTAAACCACCTGGAAACCCACAATAACATTACGATTTAGGTAATGTGTTCAGATCTCTCAAAGAATGCAGCCCAAATGCGTTTGCATGGTTCGGAGCCTTTTTTAGGCTAGTTGAGGAAACCCCACGTGTCACGAATAGCAGAATGATACACCGTGGGGAACGATTATCTTCTCCATCCAAAATTTGGAACATGGCACCCTCCAAAGTGCTTAACTTCATAAATACCCGGAGGTGGGAGTGATTACAATTAGGGTTTAGAACAATAGATATTCTTTGATCGCAGCGGGAGTATTTCCGAAGTAATAACAATAATAATAATACTCATGTATGTGTAATGCTAACATGCATTTCTATAAGTCTGTACAGTAAAATGAATCGTTATACGCAGTAAATTTGTTTTTATTGTACTACCGCTGTTTTAGTTTTACTAAATGTTATGTTATCTACATTTTTAATAAACTTGACATTGAAAAAGATATTTAAAAATTCTAACAAAATTTTTGGTAGTTTGGTGGAAAGTTTTGTTTGGAAAAAAAATTTTCCGCGGCAACACTGTTCAACGGTTATGAAAATACTCTCATGCTCATGAATCCCCCCATTGTTCTCTCAAACTTGCTCGCCCTAAAGGTCTGATTATGCATACTTCGCATAACTTCGCACAACCATTTGTACCAGTCCAATAAAAATGTAACTTAAGAAAATGTGAAGCAAAATCTAAACTCAACAGATCGCTAAGTTTTTAAAAGCTCTGCTAAATTATGGGTAACGGAATACATACAAAATACATACAAAGCACATACGAAATTACCGTTTGAAGTTTATGCGAAGTTGTGCGAAGTATACATAAGCAGACCATTAGGCGCCTGTTACGCCATCAATACGGATCGCGATGTTTGGTTCGCGATCCTGGATCGTGATATTTCTTGAAGATGTAGCATCAAATATTGATGGATCGTAATTCGGATCGAAAAATATAATATAACTCTCATAGAGTGAACATCGAAAAGTTAACATTGGAAATGTTAAAATGATTGTGGTATGCATTACCTATAAATAAGAAAAATTTCTTGCGCCATTATAAGTGTGCAATACAAAAATTATGCAAATACTGACGCGATATACGTGCGCGATCCATCAATCCATGAATATGGATCACGATCTGTAGAGCTGCAAAACGATCGATGGTTGGACCATTTGATATTTTCGATAGTTTTGGGCTTCACCATTCGATAGTATTGATACTATCTGTAAGAGAAAAATATAAGATTCCTACGACAGCACTATTTATATTGAATATGGTAATATTAGTAGAAAAAACAGAAATGTTAGTTTTAAACACAATTTTAGTGTGCTTTATCAAAAATAACAAAATTAGTTATTTTTAGCAACAAAAACATCACGTTGCAAGTCCAAATTTTAAACAATATACAAAAATGAGGAAAACTCAAGTTTTTCGAGTCATCAAAATTTCGAGTTTTTTATTTAAATTTCTTAGAAAAATTTTTAGTGCACTTTTGTAGTTTGCAGTAGCCGTTAGCCGAGTTACCGTTGATTTTTGGCAATTTTTTGTTGTTGAAGGTTTCTGATAGTATCGCGATAGTGGCTACCATTCATCGATAGTAGTATCAAATTGAAACTATCGATAGTGCCATCGATAGTTTTGCAACTGTAGCGATCTGTATTGATGCTGTAATAGGCGCCTAAAGCATATTAGTTCTGTTCGTGGAGCAAAAAATGTGTATTAATTATTGTGATTATTGCCCAAATCGCGTTCGTGCAGACCAAAAAATTATCCATCACTCAAAAACTGAGAGCGCAAGCTGACAGTTCTCTTGGAGAACTTGGCTGGCTAAAATTTTTCCAACAAGAATTGGCAATCACGAAAAACATATGATTGTGGCACATGGTTGCATTTTTGTCGACGATAATTTGAATAAATAAGTTCGTTAAATTTGAAAATTTATAAAAATTAGCGATTTTTTTATGAAAAAAGAAAGTAAATACTTGTTGATAGAATTAATTTAGTTAATTCCAATGATTTGAACTGTACTCGGCTGAAAAAAATTGTATTCACAATCGGAATGCAATTGCAACCAGAGTCGATTTAAGAAACCCACGGTGGACCTGAACCAACTTTAAATCGAAGGTCATAGCACATCATATTTTTTTGCTATTTTGGGTTAATTATGTTATGAATAACTTGTAAAAATTTTATAGCCCATAACTTATCGAGCCGTTTTTTAAAAAACGCATTTTGAATGAAAATTATTCCTTTTCTTTTAAAATTTTCACGCACCCGCTCTAGATGACAAATTGATACATTACAGTTTATATTTATTTTGTAATGTAACTTATACGGTTTATATACAATCAAGTTAGTATATGGTTCAAGTGTGTTAACTTGTTTTATGCACAAAATGCCGATAAATTCAATTCAAACGAGAAGATTGTGCGCGCACAACATTTGTTCTTTTTAAGTTTCGAATATAAGTATTCTTTATACTTGCAATAGTTTTTGTCAAGTATATTTACAAAACAATAGCATGTTTGCAAGACCAAATGACCATGCATGCATGTAGGCAAGGGTCTAGGATTCTATAGCGAGCAAGCTGTAGAATCTCTACATTCCGACTTTAAAGCAACTGGGACAAATATAAAGTATTCGTCAAGCATCCGGAATATCCATCTAAATTACTGAGAGCAGTACAGGAATACAATGGAATACATGTATAAGCTACTGTTTAAAAAATTTAAAGGATTGTATGTAAAACACCATGCTGCTCTCCCATTAGTTGTCCAAAAATACATTCAAATATAATCTATATATAAATACGCCACAAGAAAATTTTGCAATCCCTTTTGCAGGCAGCGTTGGCTCGATTTCTATGAAACATACACCAATTTAAAGGATATAACTTATTCTAATTCAGAAATGTTAACCCCGATATATAGGGGGCGTGGCATCTGACATATAGACTAAAATGTGAAAACCACAATATCTCTAAAACCAATTACGCTGGGGAACTGAAACCTAGCACAGATGCATAGATTGTAAATACCCTACTTACGGCGAAAAATGGTAGATACTGGAAAAGTGGGCGTGGCACTTCCCACACAAACTGAAATTCTCATATCGCTTATCTCTGGAACCACTTATTAGGGCTATTCGCGATTCGGTGCATAAGAGCTGACAAATTTATGCAATTGCAGAAATATGCCATGGATTGTGAGCGACCTTTATTAAACTGTCATGGTAAAGCTTTTGCAAAACAATTTTTGTGCATCAGCTTTGGTTTTCTTTATGAATGCAATGCATAGCATTTTTATGCTATGGATTTTCGGTATTGCAAATTTGCCAAGCCATGACAAATGCAAATGCGTGTATTTTGTTTGTGTATTGCAAATAATTTGCAATACAAATTTGCAATGCAATGATGCTAGGCCATTTGCACCGGATCGCGAATAGCCCTATTGTATTGTTTTGGAATTTTATACACCTACATTTATACACATATAAAATCGCAAGAATCATTCAACTGGGAACCATTTTCTCCCAGATTTTAAAATCGCATTGAATGGTTGTTGTTTCGTGCAAAAGCTTTTAGAAGTATAAGTGTGTTTGTCTTCCGATATTTGGCGCAGGGATTGAGAGCTAACCTAAAAAAAATTATATTTGTGATCAGATTTGTTTCACTTTTAGAACACATATTAGTAATATAAAATTTGGTGTAACTTTGTAGCCCAGTCGTGTGATGGAAAAATATTGGGCTTTGGCCCAGTCTTGACCAAAACCCGCGTGAAACCGCCATTAGAGAAGGAAATATTATCTTCTGTTGTAAATCTTCAAGATACTTTCTCAACCGTTAACGATTCTGATGAAAAAATAAAGAGTTTATGTAGATGTGGGCAATTTAGTTTTTATTCTCCAAGAGGCTCTCAGACAAATATAATCGAAAAACTTATTTAAAGTCTGAATTGGTATATGTTTGACATATTAGTCAGTGATGAACACTTATCTGTACATACAAATACATATGCATATTTTTTATAAATGAAAATCGAGGTTCCTTTTTCAAAAGCAACTGAAGAAATTTGGAGGAGACTTGATAGAATTAGCATTAATCAATCCGGTATTAACGTTCATAATTCGTTTTTAAGTTTTCCTTTAAATTCGCTATAAATTTTGTTGGTGGACTTCAAATGTAATTTACATAAAGGAGTTAGTATTTGTGACAGGTAAAATTCAAAATTGTATGAAAAAAGATGTCGAATTCCGACAACTGGGCGATACTAGTAAACAAAAAATTGACTTTATACCCGGTACAGTTTGTAGAAATAAACGATGTTCTTTTCAATAATAAAAATTTAGTTGTTTATAAAATATCGTGCATTTTTTAAACAAATTATGTATTACATAAAAAAATAAATAACGAGTGTTGTAGCCTTAGTAGTGTTTCCTTCACATTACAATTTTTAAAAAGGGCCAATGTAATGCTTAAATCCGTAGTCCAATATGTATGTATGAAAATTTTAAAAGAAAAGGAATAATTTTTATTTAAAATGATTTTTTTCAAAAACGGCTCGACAAGTTATGGGCTTTAAAATTTTTACACATTATTTATAACATAAATAACCCAAATTAGCAATAAAAAATGATGTGCTATGACCTTCGATTTAAAGTTGGTTCAGGCCCACAGTGAACCCTACAGCTAGTACGATAACGAAATTGAAATGTATGCTAAAGAAAGTCAGAATAACGAAAAATATACATTTATATCCCCTTTTTGGTCCATCTGAAAGGATTTTAAAAATTCTATAAAAAGTTGGTATGTTTGAAAAGCACTTGTGGACACCAGCTGGCATGAAAACTTGCAAATTCCTGCAAATTTGAGTTCGTGCAGAAATTTGTAAGTTCCTCAACATGAGAGAGAATTTGAGAGAATTATTTCTTACTCTCTGATATTTTGAGTGTTGGATAATTCTTGCGGGACAAACCTCTTCGAAGAACAAACCTATTATCTTCTCACAATTGCATGGATTGCTTGTGTACCAGGGATGGAAGAGTAGGTACAATTGTACGCTTTTCCGTCTCTTTCGAACCAAAAGGTACATTCGGTACACTGAGCTCAATTTAGGATCAATTAGACGACAGCCACATGAATATCCATATTAAAGACTATGCTGCTCGCAAACGAAAAATTTAAGAAAATCTTTGTAAAAAAGGAACATTTTATGTGTATAAAGTTAGCGAAACAACATGAAGAAAAAAATGTCGCATATACCCATGAATTTTCCGTTAATTAATTGTGGAAAAAATAATTTTGTCGTTCTTGTATTTTTTAGATATAAGGTGTTTTGCTATTTTTATACCCGAGCGCACTTGTGCACAAGGGTATTATAACTTTGTTCACATAACAGTTGTTTGTAACAGGCAAAACGAATCGAGATAGATATAGACAAATGTATACATAAATGATCAGAATGAAAAGAGAAATCGATTAAGCGGTGACTGTCTGTCCGTCCGTCCGTCCGTCCGTCCGTGCACACGATAACTCAAGTAAAAATTGAGATATATTAACGAAACTTGGTACGTGAACTTCTTTTGGGCGTAGGACGGATGGTATTGAACA
>NW_016159211.1:8331-8464 GCF_001687245.7 Rhagoletis zephyria
ATTTTAGTAACTACTGAAGATAATTCACTCAAAATTGATATTTATAATAAGTTTTACACGAGAAATAAGAATAATACAAAATTTTGGCAAATGGGCGTAGCCACGCCCACTTATGGTTACATGTGTATATCTT
>NW_016159211.1:8489-17662 GCF_001687245.7 Rhagoletis zephyria
CCTTAGTACAGCATTACTAAATGGCTGAAAATTTTAAAAATCGGACAATAACCACGCCTACCTCCCATATAACGGTAATTTTCAGAAAAACGAAAACTGCGATATTTTAGTAAATACTGAAGATAATTCACTCAAAATTTATATTAGCAATGAGTTTTAGACGAAAAATAAGAATATTACAAAATTTTGGCAAATGGGCGTAGCCACGCCCACTTATGGTTACATGTGTATATCTGGGTAACCGCTACACCAATTTCTTCCAAACTTGGCACAGTTGTTGGCCCTGGTACAGCATATCAAATGGCCGAAAATTTCTAAAATCGGACAATAACCACGCCCACATCCCATATAACGGTAATTTCGAGAAATACAAAATCTTCGATAAATCAGTAAATATTGAAGCCAATTTATTCAAAATTGATGGTTGCAACAATTCTTTACCAGGAAATACGTTTATGATAAAATTTTGGAAAATGGGCGTAGCACCGCCCACTTGTGATCACATATATGTATCTCGCTAACCGTTCTAGCAATTTGTACCAAGCTCGGTATGGTTATTGTGCTTGCCACATAAAAGCAACCGTTGAAAATTGTTGAAATCGGACTAAAATTGAGGCCGCTTTTCATATAACGGTAAATTTCAGAAATGCTTGAAATTTCAATATTTCGAAATTTAAGGACGCTAATTTACTTAAAATGTATACACCCCGGCTTATCATGTAGCGGTAGCTTTCGGAAAGGAGGAAAACATATATCTAATACTTGTGCCGGGTATTTAATGTTCAGCTCCGCCCGAACTTAGACTTTTTTATATTAAGTTAGGGAAGTACCCCTCCAACTCAAAGATAAAAGACTAGGCTTTATATCCAAATTTTCCGTTTTTTTCCGTTCGAAGATGAGCTATTTTACTTTTGAAAAAAAAATTTTATTAAATAAAATAATTCTGGCAATTTTGAAATTTAAACAAACAATAATGACCATGGTTAAAATTCAGAAAAATTAAGAAGCATCCTTATCAAGTTTAGCAAAGAGTTCAATATTCATAGAAAATTGCTATATAATTTTTATCACCCTTTATCCATCTGCATAATCTTCGCCCCAAATAACAATTACCTATTACCTGAGTAAATAATAACTGGAACAATTTCTAGCCTCTTTGAATAACAAATAATAATTTTTTTCCTATTACAAAAATAATGAAAAAATCAAAAACCGTTTTTAAACGAGCCACATAGCATAGAAAATTATGCAACGAAGAAATTTATTGCTATTATTATTTTTTATTAATTACTAAACCGCTTTCGAAGTCGCTAAAATTATTTAAAAAAAAGGTAGTTTAAACAAAAAAAAAACTAAACGACAAAATCAAAAATGCAATTATGCAACAGAAAAATGTTTTGTTTTTATTACTTTTAACTAACTTTTAAGCCTCTTCCCAAGTCCCTGAAATCATTTTAAAAACAAGTAAAAGCAGCGCTGTCTTCGGCTATGCCGAAGGCTTCATACCTTTCATGAACATCTGAAAACTTTACTTTAACAGATTATGGTGCATTTACATGGTATGAAGCCATATGAACTGTTGATACGCTAAAATAGAGGGACTACATGTTCTAATGAGGAATTCAATGATATCGAGTGGGATGCATATAATACATTTTTTCATATGAAAAGTTATGGGGAGATACTGTAAACATACTGTTGTGATACTGTTAAGCATATGAAATTATAGCAAGTTGAATTTTCGTACATCTTCCCATAAAAAGTTTAACAGATGCAGAGATACCAAGGAGGTTTTTTCCGATTTTGGTGCCTTTTTAATATAAAAACCCACCGAAAAGGAGGAAAGCGGCAACTCCGCCATTCACATACATGCTAAAGTATGAGTTTTAAAAATTAAAAACAATAAACACACAAATTCAAAACAAAGAAATCCTTGTGCTAGCTTTTCTTGAATAGAAGCAACTTACGTATAGTGGACAAAGCACTATGATAACGAACTTAAAAACAAGACATTACAGAATATTTTAATGAGCTTTATATCACATTTAAATAAAATAAGCCTATATTTTCCAAGCTGGCAAAGAAATAAAAATGTGTATTTTTTGTTGTTTACACAAAGACTTGCCAAATATACATATAAGTCAAAATTATAGAAGGCATGTATACTTCTCCCTTTCATTTTTTCATACAGTTTATGCTTCTTTCTGGCTTTTACGAAATGCAGGGATACCACACTTATTTCGGTACAGTATGATCGTAATGTATTTTCAATTCGAAATCAAAGAAAAACATCTCACGAAAATGTTTGCGATTTTAGAACAATTAGTGTATATTTGCAAACTACTGCAAAGAATGGAGTGTCATATCTTAAAAGGTTCAGAGAATTAACGAAACAAACAAACATTTTATGGTCTTATGTTTCCTTCACACCGCATTGCTATTTTTTCTAATTTTTGCTTTTGTTTAGCGCTGTAACCGCTTAAGTTATATCTTTTAATTTATACATGTGAATTATTTTCAATGAACTTTTTTCATTTGCTCCTGAATTTTGGGTACATTTTCTTATAGTACCTCTCATTCTTTCTTATATTATATATATACACTCCGATGTTCGGGATAGTAGATAGCAAACCCGGCGAACTCCGTTTCGCCACCAGATGGCTTCGTTTCTTGTAACATTTCGTTTGCACAATACGCGTAAATGATTTGATGGTTTCCAATTTAACTGTTAGGAAACGAAGAACTTAACCTCAATGTCACAATTTCACTATGGAGAGACTGGTGAATTTAACCTCAAATGCACGATCCAAATAATTTGCACAGTTCAGCTAAGGACAAATGCCTGCTGTTGAAGTTGAATAAAAATTTGCACAATACGCGTAATTGATTTGATGGTTTCCAATTTAACTGTTAGGAAACGAAGAACTTAACCTCAATGTCACAATTTCACTATTGAGAAACTGGTGAATTTAACCTCAAATGCACGATCCAAATAATTTGCACAGTTCAACTTACCACCTTAAGGACAAATGCCTGCTGTTGAAGTTGAATAAAAATTTGCACAATACGCGTAATTGATTTGATTGTTTTCCAATTTAACTGTTAGGAAACGAAGAACTTTAACCTCAATTTCACAATGAACACAATACCGGTTTTAAGTTAGCGTTTGAAAGAACGTGCGTATAATAAATGTCACATGAAATTAACTGAGCAAAGTACAATGAATAGCTGTTAAACAATGTTTCCCGCACCGGCACCATCTACTTTAAATGAAACATACTTATTTTCGGGAGGGATACTCACACACCATATACTTTTCTGTTGAAATTTTTCCTGAATTTTCTTAGCTATAAACCTCCAACGAATGCAAAACCGTGGAAATCGGTTCGTGCGTTCTGAAGTTATAGCGTCAGGAAGGAAAACCCTACTTATTTTTATATTAATTTTTATATTAAAGAAGATTAAAGAACTGTCCGCATTACACAATTTAATTTTTCACAAAAACGGTATTCCACGTTTTGGTCTATATCTCGAGACCCTGGTCACCCAGCTATATGAAAAGTGCTCTATCTTAAAGCATTCATGAACAGCTTTAATTTGATACCCATATTAAACAAATACATCCTAAGGTTACCCGGGTCCACGTTTTGGTCTGTATCTTGAGACCCTAGTCACCCAGCTATATGAAAAGTCCTCAATCTTAAAGCATTCATGAACAGCCTTCATTTGATACCCATATTGAACAAATACACCCAAGGTTACCCAGGTCCACGTTTTGGTCTATATCTCGAGACCCTAGTCACCCAGCTATATTAAAAGTGCTCAATCTTAAAGCATTCATGAACAGCTTTCATTTGATACCCATATTGAACAAATACACCCAAGGTTACCCAGGTCCACGTTTTGGTCTATATCTCCAGTTATTTTTTATAAATTTTCTTTGCTACAAACCTCACGGAGCCCGAGCCCTTTCCAACGAATGCAAAACCGTGGGAATCGGTTCGGCGGTTCTTGAGTTATAAGATTACCAAGGAAATGTAACTTCTTTTTATATATATAGATTAGTGGCGGCGGTTGTAAAGCATTACGCAGCGCCTGTGCTCAAGCCCAGTTTCCCACCAACATCAAAATATAAAAAACAAAAAAGTTTTTTTCTAATAGCGGTTGCTCCTCTGTTGGTAATAGTAAACCTCCGAGTATATTCTCTCATGGAAACGACTTCTCATAAAAATACAATTGCCGTTCGGAGTCGGCGTAAAACTGTCCTTTACTTTGTGTGACAAAATCACGCACGCCACATATCGGAGGAGAAGCTAGGCCAAACACTAACATATTGTGTAAGCGCCAATATGTATATCGTCGTTTAAAGTAGAAAACCGCGCATCGTGGTTCTGCAAAACCTCTTAACTGACATTTGTGCCAAAAAAGATATTTGGTCACCGGAAGCTCCTGGCATCAAGCCCTTAGCCATTTATAATAAAATATCGATACTAATACTATGTCTCCATTGTGAGATTTAATGAAGATTTAGCCCTCTGACGAGATTTGACGTTAAATCTTTTGAGATTTACCATATAAAATTAAATCTCGAAAGGCAGTAGATTTAAGTTAAATCTTCGTCAAATCTTCAATAATATTGATCAACAAGTACAATTTGTTGGATGTGGCAACCACAAATTCACATGCCATAAATCAAATGACATTTGTGTTTTCAATATACAGTTGAGGACATTGAAATCTAGCCTATCATAAAAACATGAATTTTCGTATTTTTAGGGATTTTTATATTTTTGTTAGTTTGGGAGGAAAATTAGTAAAACATATTTACATAACTTTGGTTGTAATAAATTAAGAAAATATTATTTTAAAAACTAAAAATTTAGAAGAAATGTTTTATAGTAATATCATGCAGAGTCTTCTCCGCTTTCTATAAGTCATTTACGCGCTGCGACAAAAAATTTATAAATTTCGGTAATGGTTCTGCTTCGATAACATTGCACCGAACATCCTCTAGAACTCAGTTCGTATTCATGATATGCCAAAGGCCCACGATTGGATTTTCGGTTCCCTCCTATGAATAAGAGAGTTCTACAAAAATTTTTCTTTCCGCAAATGTTTCTTACCGTTTTGATAATTTTTCTTAAATTCGGGAAAATGATTCGGAATATGGTACCATTCTTTACACTTTCCAAACTATATATTATACATACATATTTACCACGAATAAGAAGCCAAAAATATTCAGAATTCATATAATGAAATTCCGTTTGGTACCTTCCTTTTATCTGTCTGTATATCAATGTCCGCAACTGTATTTATAAAATCATACATAAGCAAACGTCAAATATTTAAAAATGTGAACGTCAAATATATCTCGTTGTGGTAATGAAGACGGTTGTGATTTAGCAACTGGATTTATTAAATCTTAATGGATAAATCTCTCAATGGAGACCTAGTATTAGACATAAGGAGAAGAAGTAATTAAGTTTAAAAGAGAGAACCGTTTTTAATTAGGACAAGTTTTACTCTCTCCTTTTATTTAAATTATTTTAATTTAGGCAACCTCACATTCGAGGTTTTGAATTTTTTTGATGCGCGGTTTTGTACTTTAAACGACGATATGTATAAATATTGCATACATATTTTGGTGCTTTTACAAGTATAAAATCCATTGAGAAACGGAAGAAAACGGCATCCCTATGATTTCAACTTATGCCAAATGTTTCGTAAACAAGCAATTCTGAACAAAAAACTGTTTTTCCACAAAGATGTTTAAATGGAAGCATTACAAATATGGAAAAATTGCAATCCACAAGGCTTTATTGGCAGTAGGTCCTTTTTAAAGCACATTTAACAAAAAAATAAGCTATTAGTTTCGAAGTTAGCACAAAATGAAATATTTTTGTTTGTTGTTTACAAAAAAATACTTGCCAAGCTTTCATTCATTTCTTCGTAGAGTTGGTGCTTCTTTTATAGGAAAATTCATACGGCTTATGAACCGATTCATACCATGTAAATGCACCATTACTGTATTCGAAATAATTTATATATTCACAGCACACATAGATAGAGGAGTTACATACATAAAAAATCGTATCTAAACAATTAGAGATATGGAAGATATACCATATATAGCACCAATCTAAGTGATTTTCACTGCTGTGTGATCGGTATGTAAACCGGTAAGACTGTGTAATGGGTTTAGCTTCCTACATAAAGGAGATTTATCGCAAAAACTGGTATAGGAACAATCAGTGGTATAAGAGATAAAGCTTATACAGCATAGATTTTGACGATTTTCTCAGTAGACTTTGTATTATTATTTATACAATAGGTTACGAAATTAACCNAACTGTATTTATAAAATCATACATAAGCAAACGTCAAATATTTAAAAATGTGAACGTCAAATATATCTCGTTGTGGTAATGAAGACGGTTGTGATTTAGCAACTGGATTTATTAAATCTTAATGGATAAATCTCTCAATGGAGACCTAGTATTAGACATAAGGAGAAGAAGTAATTAAGTTTAAAAGAGAGAACCGTTTTTAATTAGGACAAGTTTTACTCTCTCCTTTTATTTAAATTATTTTAATTTAGGCAACCTCACATTCGAGGTTTTGAATTTTTTTGATGCGCGGTTTTGTACTTTAAACGACGATATGTATAAATATTGCATACATATTTTGGTGCTTTTACAAGTATAAAATCCATTGAGAAACGGAAGAAAACGGCATCCCTATGATTTCAACTTATGCCAAATGTTTCGTAAACAAGCAATTCTGAACAAAAAACTGTTTTTCCACAAAGATGTTTAAATGGAAGCATTACAAATATGGAAAAATTGCAATCCACAAGGCTTTATTGGCAGTAGGTCCTTTTTAAAGCACATTTAACAAAAAAATAAGCTATTACTTTCGAAGTTAGCACAAAATGAAATATTTTTGTTTGTTGTTTACAAAAAAATACTTGCCAAGCTTTCATTCATTTCTTCGTAGAGTTGGTGCTTCTTTTATAGGAAAATTCATACGGCTTATGAACCGATTCATACCATGTAAATGCACCATTACTGTATTCGAAATAATTTATATATTCACAGCACACATAGATAGAGGAGTTACATACATAAAAAATCGTATCTAAACAATTAGAGATATGGAAGATATACCATATATAGCACCAATCTAAGTGATTTTCACTGCTGTGTGATCGGTATGTAAACCGGTAAGACTGTGTAATGGGTTTAGCTTCCTACATAAAGGAGATTTATCGCAAAAACTGGTATAGGAACAATCAGTGGTATAAGAGATAAAGCTTATACAGCATAGATTTTGACGATTTTCTCAGTAGACTTTGTATTATTATTTATACAATAGGTTACGAAATTAACCGGTTTTAGCTGCCCAAATAAATTAGTTTTACATTAAAATCCCATATCTGAACAATCAGTTGTATGGAGGCAATATATAGGTTAAAGTGACCCGATCTTTTTTAATTTCACTGTAAACTTTCTGTTGATAATGAGTGAAAATAGTGCGAAATATCATGTTTCTAGCTGCATATATGGAGAAGTTATAACAAAGAATCTCATATCCGAACAATCAGTTGTATGGGAGCAATATGTAAAAGTGACGCGATCTTTGTTATTTTCATTGAAAGTATTTTTTTGATAATGAGTTACAATAGTGCAAAATTTCATGTTACTAGCTCCTTAAATGGAGGAGTTATAACGAAAAATCGTATATCTGAACAATCAGTATATGAGGTGGGTTTTATCGAAGGCTGGGGTAGCTCAGCCGCTCCAGGGTTGGGTGGAGGTGGATATANGCTTTTACAAGTATAAAATCCATTGAGAAACGGAAGAAAACGGCATCCCTATGATTTCAACTTATGCCAAATGTTTCGTAAACAAGCAATTCTGAACAAAAAACTGTTTTTCCACAAAGATGTTTAAATGGAAGCATTACAAATATGGAAAAATTGCAATCCACAAGGCTTTATTGGCAGTAGGTCCTTTTTAAAGCACATTTAACAAAAAAATAAGCTATTACTTTCGAAGTTAGCACAAAATGAAATATTTTTGTTTGTTGTTTACAAAAAAATACTTGCCAAGCTTTCATTCATTTCTTCGTAGAGTTGGTGCTTCTTTTATAGGAAAATTCATACGGCTTATGAACCGATTCATACCATGTAAATGCACCATTACTGTATTCGAAATAATTTATATATTCACAGCACACATAGATAGAGGAGTTACATACATAAAAAATCGTATCTAAACAATTAGAGATATGGAAGATATACCATATATAGCACCAATCTAAGTGATTTTCACTGCTGTGTGATCGGTATGTAAACCGGTAAGACTGTGTAATGGGTTTAGCTTCCTACATAAAGGAGATTTATCGCAAAAACTGGTATAGGAACAATCAGTGGTATAAGAGATAAAGCTTATACAGCATAGATTTTGACGATTTTCTCAGTAGACTTTGTATTATTATTTATACAATAGGTTACGAAATTAACCGGTTTTAGCTGCCCAAATAAATTAGTTTTACATTAAAATCCCATATCTGAACAATCAGTTGTATGGAGGCAATATATAGGTTAAAGTGACCCGATCTTTTTTAATTTCACTGTAAACTTTCTGTTGATAATGAGTGAAAATAGTGCGAAATATCATGTTTCTAGCTGCATATATGGAGAAGTTATAACAAAGAATCTCATATCCGAACAATCAGTTGTATGGGAGCAATATGTAAAAGTGACGCGATCTTTGTTATTTTCATTGAAAGTATTTTTTTGATAATGAGTTACAATAGTGCAAAATTTCATGTTACTAGCTCCTTAAATGGAGGAGTTATAACGAAAAATCGTATATCTGAACAATCAGTATATGAGGTGGGTTTTATCGAAGGCTGGGGTAGCTCAGCCGCTCCAGGGTTGGGTGGAGGTGGATATATATGTACGTATGTATGTAACTGTGGGTTTTATGTATGCATGTACGTATGTCTGTTAGTGTAAAAAGGGGAAGGGTGCCGCATTCTTGGGGTTCGGCCGGTGTGTGTGTGTTTTAGTGCAATTTTATTGTACAAATATATATTTAGAAAAAATTTACATGAAATAAACAATGATTTACATAAATCAAATGTTAAGCTCAAGACACGTTAGT
>NW_016159211.1:17689-24393 GCF_001687245.7 Rhagoletis zephyria
CTTTCCAACGAATGCAAAACCGTGGGAATCGGTTCGGCGGTTCTTGAGTTATAAGATTACCAAGGAAATGTAACTTCTTTTTATATATATAGATTAGTGGCGGCGGTTGTAAAGCATTACGCAGCGCCTNTTTGTTGTTTACAAAAAAATACTTGCCAAGCTTTCATTCATTTCTTCGTAGAGTTGGTGCTTCTTTTATAGGAAAATTCATACGGCTTATGAACCGATTCATACCATGTAAATGCACCATTACTGTATTCGAAATAATTTATATATTCACAGCACACATAGATAGAGGAGTTACATACATAAAAAATCGTATCTANTGTGACAAAATCACGCACGCCACATATCGGAGGAGAAGCTAGGCCAAACACTAACATATTGTGTAAGCGCCAATATGTATATCGTCGTTTAAAGTAGAAAACCGCGCATCGTGGTTCTGCAAAACCTCTTAACTGACNTATATATTCACAGCACACATAGATAGAGGAGTTACATACATAAAAAATCGTATCTAAACAATTAGAGATATGGAAGATATACCATATATAGCACCAATCTAAGTGATTTTCACTGCTGTGTGATCGGTATGTAAACCGGTAAGACTGTGTAATGGGTTTAGCTTCCTACATAAAGGAGATTTATCGCAAAAACTGGTATAGGAACAATCAGTGGTATAAGAGATAAAGCTTATACAGCATAGATTTTGACGATTTTCTCAGTAGACTTTGTATTATTATTTATACAATAGGTTACGAAATTAACCGGTTTTAGCTGCCCAAATAAATTAGTTTTACATTAAAATCCCATATCTGAACAATCAGTTGTATGGAGGCAATATATAGGTTAAAGTGACCCGATCTTTTTTAATTTCACTGTAAACTTTCTGTTGATAATGAGTGAAAATAGTGCGAAATATCATGTTTCTAGCTGCATATATGGAGAAGTTATAACAAAGAATCTCATATCCGAACAATCAGTTGTATGGGAGCAATATGTAAAAGTGACGCGATCTTTGTTATTTTCATTGAAAGTATTTTTTTGATAATGAGTTACAATAGTGCAAAATTTCATGTTACTAGCTCCTTAAATGGAGGAGTTATAACGAAAAATCGTATATCTGAACAATCAGTATATGAGGTGGGTTTTATCGAAGGCTGGGGTAGCTCAGCCGCTCCAGGGTTGGGTGGAGGTGGATATATATGTACGTATGTATGTAACTGTGGGTTTTATGTATGCATGTACGTATGTCTGTTAGTGTAAAAAGGGGAAGGGTGCCGCATTCTTGGGGTTCGGCCGGTGTGTGTGTGTTTTAGTGCAATTTTATTGTACAAATATATATTTAGAAAAAATTTACATGAAATAAACAATGATTTACATAAATCAAATGTTAAGCTCAAGACACGTTAGTGTAAATTTATTTTTTTTTTTTCGTTACTTATTGCTATACATATGTAGTTTTCTTATTTCAGGTATGAAAGTACATTTCACTTAAAGGTAGAAAAAGGCCAAAAAAAGTTGTACATTTCATGCGTATATATATATGTGATGAAAAAAGATTAGTCTTCCAGTTCCATGGGGTGTTTTGACAATCTTTTGGCGGGTTGTATTACGTAGTTAGCTTTCTTTCTCAGTCTGTGAACTCTATCACTTGGTTTTGCTCATGGTATCTGACCAGGGCGTGGTCTGCGTCCATGCGGAGGACACTGATTTTACGCTTATGCCAGCGGATCCGCCATTTTTGTAAGTTATTGTGTGGGCGTTGTAAGCGGAAGTTTCGGAATGTGTTTTCTGGAGGTGGGCGTGCGTCTGTGGTCCGTTGGGTCGTTCGGCATGGACGAGTTTGACCGAATTCGTGGAAACGTAGCAGAGGATGATGTAGGGTCCGGAAAACTTGGGTGCGAGTTTTTGTGCGAAGTGCCCGATTGCTGAAGAGAGGGGATGATCCCTCTTCATTATTTTGTCTCCAATGTTCGGTTTCCAGGGGCGCCTACGTAAGTCGTAGTGTTTCTTTTGCTGTTTGGCGGCCGTGGCGAGGTGTTTGGCGACTTCTTTCCACAGTTCTGTAATGTCAGGGCGTGCGGTGGGAGGTTCTATGGGGGTTGGTCCTTCTGCCCGTATCTGCTGCGGTGCCGCGAGGCTGCGGCCAAAGTTTATTTCGGCGGCCGAAGCTTGCGTGGATTCGTGTTGCGCTGTGTTTATGGCGAAGGCTATTTCCGGTATTTCCTGGTCCCAAGTTCGGTGGTCTTGTTGTGATCTTTGTCCGATCATTGTCTTGACGACGCGGTTGACCCTTTCGGTGGGATTTTCATGAGCCAAGCCAAGGTCGTCGAGGTAAACTGTTTACCGTTGTCGCTAAGAAAAACGGTCGGACATCCAAATCGGTAGATCACCCTTTCTCGTAGAGCTTTGATTACGGCTGAGGCGGTGGCATTTCGAACGGGTACCAACTCGATCCACTCNACCGTTGTCGCTAAGAAAAACGGTCGGACATCCAAATCGGTAAATCACCCTTTCTCGTAGAGCTTTGATTACGGCTGAGGCGGTGGCATTTCGGACGGGTACCAACTCGATCCACTTGGAAAATTTATCCACCAAGACTAGGAGGCATGTGTTGCCCTGTTTGGAGCGCGGGAGGGGTCCGATGAAATCGGCGGTGACGATTTCCCAGTGTCGTGAGCACTGCATCGTAGCCATCAATCCTGCCGGGCGTCGTTGCTCCACCTTGTATGCTGCGCACAACAGGCACCCACGCACATGGTTGCTTACATCTCGATACATCCCTGGCCAGTAGTAATTTTCTTGTGCACGTTTGAGGGTTTTCCTGATACCGAGGTGTCCTGCCGCGGCGGCGTCGTGGACTTCTTTAAGGATCTTTTCCCTTTGGTTAGCGGGGATGCAGAGCTTCCATTGCGGGGCCCGGGAGAGTGGATTTGTTGGTGCTATATGTCGGAATACTCTGCTGTTGATCCACTGGTAGTCGGGGTTTTGTTCGGGTTGCGTCTGAACTTCGTGTGTCTTCCTGTCGTACCAACTCGTACGTTGGCTATTCAAAGCGAACAATAGGTCTTCTTCTGTGCTGGGGGCTGGCAGCGGGCACCGTGATAGTGCGTCAGCCACCACGTTTAAAGAGCCCGGAGGGGTTTTGGAGCGAGTGGAGCCACTTGAGGGAGTGGTGGTCGGTGATAACAGTGAACTGATAGCCCTCTAAGTATGGTCTCATTTTTCGAATTCCCCACAGGACAGCCAGACATTCTTGTTCCGTAGCTGAGTAACGCTTTTCTAAGTCGGACAGACTTCTACTGGCATAGGCCACAACCTTCTCTTGATCCGAATGGCGCTGAAATAAGACCACGCCGAGTCCTTCTCCGCTAGCGTTGTTTTGTAGAAAAAATGGTCGGTTGAAGTCTGGGCAGCAGAGTATTGGTGCAGAGGTCAGTTTTCCCTTGAGTGCCTCGAATGCGTTGTTCTGTGATTCGCCCCATGTCCAAGTTTGGTTCTTTTTGAGTAACTGGTTGAGGGGTGCCGCGAGTGTGGAGAAGTTAGCGATGAAGGGGCGGCACCAGGAGGCAAGTCCGATGAAGCGGCGAAGCTCCTTGATGGTTCGGGGCGCGGTTTCCCGTACCGCGGCTACTTTTCCAGGGTCGGTGTGAATCCCTTCAGAGCTAACGATGTGTCCCAAGTAATGCAGTTTTTGTTGTACAAAACTGCATTTCTCGAAGTTGATTTGCATTTTGTGGTTCTGAAGTCTATGAAAGACTTCGCGTAAGTAGGTCATATGTTCGGTGAACGTTTCGCCTAGCACGATGATATCGTCTAAGTAGGCGAACACTTTTGGTTGCAATTCCGGGCCTAGTATAGAGTCGAGGGCGCGCTGGAAGGTGGCTGGGGCGGAGTGTAGTCCGAAGGGCATTACCTTCCATTGAAAAAGTCCTCGGCCGGGGACGGTGAAGGCGGTATATGGCCGAGACTTCTTGGATAACGGTAACTGCCAGTAGCCGTTCTTTAGGTCGATAGTTGAGATCAGTGATGGGCATACCTAAATACTTTTGTACTTAAAGTACCACTTTGGGTACTAAATACACAAATACTTAGTATTTTGAGATGACTAAATACCCAAGTACTATTTACTTAGGTATTTAGGAGCTGCTAAATACCCAAGTAAAGTTTTCTTATTTCAGGTATGAAAGTACATTTCACTTAAAGGTAGAAAAAGGCAAAAAAAAAGTTATACATTTCATGCGTATATATATATGTGATAAAAAAAATTAGTCTTCCAATTCCATGGGGTGTTTTGACAGTGTTGGCGGGTTGTGTTGCGTAATTAGCTTCCTTCTCAGTCTGTGAATAGCCGGTTAGTGTTCGGAAAATGGTTTCAAATCTTGGAGGTGGGCGTGCGTCTGTGGTCCGTTGGGTCGTTCGGCAAGGACGAGTTTGACCGAATTCGTGGAAACGTAGCAGAGGATGATGTAGGGTCCGGAAAACTTGGGTGCGAGTTTTTGTGCGAAGTGTCCGATTGCTGAAGAGAGGAGGTGATCCCTCTTCATTACTTTGTCTCCAATGTTCGGTTTCCAGGGGCGCCTACGTAAGTCGTAGTATTTCTTTTGCTGTTTGGCGGCCGTGGCGAGGTGTTTGGCGACTTCTTTCCACAGTTCTGTAATGTCAGGGCGTGCGGTGGGAGGTTCTATGGGGATTGGCCCTTCTGCCCGTATCTGCTGCGGTGCCGCGAGGCTGCGGCCGAAGTTTATTTCGGCGGCCGAAGCTTGCGTGGATTCGTGTTGCGCTGTGTTTATGGCGAAGGCTATTTCCGGTATTTCCTGGTCCCAAGTTCGGTGGTCTTGTTGTGATCTTTGTCCGATCATTGTCTTGACGACGCGGTTGACCCTTTCGGTGGGATTTTCATGAGGGGCGTATGCTGCCGTGAATCGATGTTCGATATGGTGGTTCTGGAGAAACGTAGCCAAGGTGGTCGAGGTAAACTGTTTACCGTTGTCGCTAAGAAAAACGGTCGGACATCCAAATCGGTAAATCACCCTTTCTCGTAGAGCTTTGATTACGGCTGAGGCGGTGGCATTTCGGACGGGTACCAACTCGATCCACTTGGAAAATTTATCCACCAAGACTAGGAGGCATGTGTTGCCCTGTTTGGAGCGCGGGAGGGGTCCGATGAAATCGGCGGTGACGATTTCCCAGGGTCGTGAGCACTGCATCGTAGCCATCAATCCTGCCGGGCGTCGTTGCTCCACCTTGTATGCTGCGCACGTCAGGCACCCACGCACATGGTTGCTTACATCTCGATACATCCCTGGCCAGTAGTAATTTTCTTGTGCACGTTTGAGGGTTTTCCTGATCCCGAGGTGTCCTGCCGCGGCGGCGTCGTGGACTTCTTTAAGGATCTTTTTCCTTTGGTTAGCGGGGATGCAGAGCTTCCATTGCGGGGCACGGGAGAGTGGATTTGTTGGAGCTATATGTCGGAATAGTCGGCTGTTGGTCCACTGGTAGTCGGGGTTTTGTTCGGGTTGCGTCTGAACTTGGTGTGTCTTCCTGTCGTACCAACTCGTACGTTGGCTATTCAAAGCGAATAGTAGGTCTTCTTTTGTGCTGGGGGCTGGCAGCGGGCACCGTGATAGTGCGTCAGCCACCACGTTTAAAGATCCCTTTCGGTATTCGATCTCGAAGTTGTATTGTTGTAGCTCAAGTGCCCATCTGGCCAGACGCCCGGAGGCGTTTTGGAGCGAGTGGAGCCACTTGAGGGAGTGGTGGTCGGTGATAACAGTGAACTGATAGCCTTCTAAGTATGGTCTCATTTTTCGAATTCCCCACAGGACAGCCAGACATTCTTGTTCCGTAGCTGAGTAACGCTTTTCTAAGTTGGACAGACTTCTACTGGCATAGGCCACGACTTTCTCTTGATCCGAATGGCGCTGAAATAAGACCACGCCGAGTCCTTCTCCGCTAGCGTCGGTTTGTAGAAAAAATGGTTGGTTGAAGTCTGGGCAGCAGAGTATTGGTGCGGAAGTCAGTTTTCCTTGAGCGCCTCGAATGCGTTGTTCTGTAATTCGCCCCATGTCCAAGTTTGGTTCTTTTTGAGTAACTGGTTGAGGGGTGCCGCGAGTGTGGAGAAGTTAGCGATGAAGCGGCGGTACCAGGAGGCAAGTCCAAGGAAGCGGCGAAGCTCCTTGATGGTTCGGGGCGCAGTCATTTCCCTACTTTTCCAGGGTCGGTGTGTATCCCTTCAGAGCTGACGATGTGTCCCAAGTAATGTAGTTTTTGTTGTACAAAACTGCATTTCTCGAAGTTGATTTGCATTTTGTGGTTCTGAAGTCTATGAAAGACTTCGCGTAAGTAGGTCATATGTTCGGTGAACGTTTCGCCTAGCACGATGATATCGTCTAAGTAGGCGAACACTTTTGGTTGCAATTCAGGACCGAGTATAGAGTCGAGGGCGCGCTGGCAGGTGGCTGGGGCGGAGTGTAGTCCGAAGGGCATTACCTTCCATTGAAAAAGTCCTCGGCCGGGAACGGTGAAGGCGGTATATGGCCGAGACTTCTTGGCTAACGGTATCTGATTCTGACGGGGTAGGTGTGTGTACTGGCAACGCATGTCTGATCCGCGAGTTGGACGTTCCGCTTATTAGGCTGAGGTTGGATGTTGAGTCGCTCTAAATGCACGCGCGTGCTGTCGTCTACGTATGTCAGAGT
>NW_016159211.1:25339-33365 GCF_001687245.7 Rhagoletis zephyria
CTATTTACTTAGGTATTTAGGAGCTGCGGCTCCGGTGTCCACCAGTGCTCGTACGTGTAGGCCTTCGATGGTGACGTCGGCGTAGAAGCGACCGTCGATACTTCTCCATTCGGATTGCACTGTAGTGGCTTGGGCGATGGGTGGCGCGGTATTGATTGATTTGGGGCATGGGCAGTTTCTGGAGAAAGTTCCGTCTTGACCGCAGCGGGAACAAAACAGTCGCCGTGGGTAGTGACAATGGTAACGCTGGTGCCCACGCCTTTCGCAGCGCCAGCAGGTGTTCCTTGCGTCGTACCGGTTACTTATGGTGGAAAGGCAGTGTGCCGCTTGTCTACTTTGTCTGGCTTCTTCCTTTTTGAGCAGTTCATACTCATCGGTGAGCTCCATGAGCTCCTCGATGGTTTGGAATTCGCTTCTTTTTACGAAGAGTCGGTATTCGACTCGAAGGCCGTCATAAATACGTTCTAGGTGGTTTTCGTGGCACATGACGGGATGTTGTCGGATGAGTGTCTGGAGGGCGGTGATGTAGTCCTTGGCCTTTTTATCTGTGCATCTGTTTCCGCTGGCGAATTGTGTCTTCTAGCTGCGTTATGTGTCGTTTGGGCAGAAAAAATGTTTCAGCCCCGGCACGAAATCTAGCCCAGGTGGTTATTTGTTGCCTCTGGACGCGGAACCATTGGAGTGCTTTACCGCGTAAAATCTCGGGCAGGGTTGGGAGGAGTTGGTCTGACAGGATTTGGTAGCATTCTGCCAGTTCCTCAATCCGATGCAAGAAGTTGTGCAGCGCATCGCCGCCGGAATAGTGTACGTCCCAACGACGAACAGTACTCATTACTTCGGTGTTACTAAACCTGTCTCGCTGAGGAGCTGCTGGTTTTGCTCCTCCGGAGTGTAGGAATGATTCGCCCAGTTTTATGGCTGGGATGACTTCGGGTAAGGACTTTGCTATACTGGCTTCTTCAGCGGTGATCTCCATTTCTAGTTCTTTTAGGAGATTTTCGGTTGATTTTCTACTTCGCGTGGTTTTGATGAAGTGGCTTAGAGCACTCCGTAGCTCTGCGACTGTGTTCCCTTCAACTGGTAACTGGTGTCGTCTGCATTCCTCCACTAATCTCTCTTTTTTCAGTAGATATATCCAGCCCAGAGAGTCGGCGTTCAGCGTTGCGGTGTCGTTTTCGCTCGTCCGTGTGTTATTGGTTGGTTGTGGTGTGTTCGATGAACCCGCTTCGACAGGGTTGGTGCTTGTTGGTGCTTTTGCACATGCGCCTGCAGAGCTGGGTCCCTGCTCGAGCGCCATTTATGAGGTGGGTTTTATCGAAGGCTGAGGTAGCTCAGCCGCTCCAGGGTTGGGTGGAGGTGGATATGTATGTACGTATGTATGTAACTGTGGGTTTTATGTATGCATGTACGTATGTCTGTTAGTGTAGCGTAGGGGAGCTACGTTACAAGTCGTATGGGAGCTATAGGTTATAGTGACCCGATCTTTGTAATTTTCACTCCAAGTTTTTTGTTAATAATGGGTGGAAGTATTGCAAAATTTCATGTTCTTAGCTGCATAAATGGAGAAGTTATAACGAAAAATCTCATATCTGAACAATCAGTTGTATGGGAGCTATATGTTATAGTGGTCCGATTCTTCCGGTTCCGACAAATGATTAATACACTATAAAAATACACCCACCTACCAAATTTCATCCGGATATCTCGAAAACTGAGAGACTAGATGGCATACAAACAGACGGACAGACAGACAGACGGACATGGCTAAATTGACTCAGCTCGACGTTCTGATCACTTAAGTATACATTTTAATGGATCTATCTTTTCTTATTCTGGTACTTACAAACATCGGACCAAAGTTATAATACCATTTCATGCTAATGAAAGGTATAATAAGGTAGTTTAAACAATAGAAATTAAACGACCAAATCGAAAATGCTTTCAATTCACAAAACGACGCAAACGGAAAATAATGCAACTAAAAAATTAGTTATTTTAACCAATTTTTGAACCGCTTTCCAAGTTCCTTTACTTCTTTTTTTATTAAATAAGGCTGTTTAAACAAAAAAAAATTTACGACAAAATCAAAAACAGCTTTAGTGTAAAAAAGCCAAACAGCAAAACGACAAAATCAAACAAATCAGACGGACATGGCTAAATTGACTCAGCTCGACGTTCTGATCATTTAAGTATACATTTAATGGATCTATCTTTTCTTATTCTGGTACTTACAAATATCGGACCAAAGTTATAATACCATTTCATGCTAATGAAAGGTATAATAAGGTAGTTTAAACAATAGAAATTAAACGACCAAATCGAAAATGCTTTCAATTCACAAAACGACGCAAACGGAAAATAATGCAACTAAAAAATTAGTTATTTTAACCAATTTTTGAACCGCTTTCCAAGTTCCTTTACTTCTTTTTTTATTAAATAAGGCTGTTTAAACAAAAAAAAATTTACGACAAAATCAAAAACAGCTTTAGTGTAAAAAAGCCAAACAGCAAAACGACAAAATCAAACAAATCAGACGGACATGGCTAAATTGACTCAGCTCGACGTTCTGATCATTTAAGTATACATTTAATGGATCTATCTTTTCTTATTCTGGTACTTACAAATATCGGACCAAAGTTATAATACCATTTCATGCTAATGAAAGGTATAATAAGGTAGTTTAAACAATAGAAATTAAACGACCAAATCGAAAATGCTTTCAATTCACAAAACGACGCAAACGGAAAATAATGCAACTAAAAAATTAGTTATTTTAACCAATTTTTGAACCGCTTTCCAAGTTCCTTTACTTCTTTTTTTATTAAATAAGGCTGTTTAAACAAAAAAAAATTTACGACAAAATCAAAAACAGCTTTAGTGTAAAAAAGCCAAACAGCAAATTGTGCACCAAAAAATTAATTGTTTTTTTTATTTTTTATCAATTTGTAAACCGCTTTCCAAGCCGCTAAAATTATTTTATAAAAAGGTAGTTTAAACAAAAAAAAACATTACACGACAAAATCTAAAACAGTTTTAATGCACAAAACAAGCCAAACGGCAAATTATGGAACAAAATAATTAATTGTTTTTATTATTTTTAAACAATTTTTAAACCGCTTTCCAACTCCTTAATTTTTTTAAATAAGGCTGTTTACAAGTTTTAATGCACAAAACAAGCATACGTCAAATTATGCAACAAAAAAATTAATTGTTTTTATTATTTTTAAACAATTTTTAACCCGCTTTCCAAGCCGCTAACATTATTTTAGAAAAAGGCAGTTTATACAAAAAAACATTACACGACAAAATCAGAAACAGTATTAATGCACAAAAGAAGCCAAACGGAAAATTATGCAACAAAAAATTAATTGACAATTTTTATTGTGGCGTTTTCATATTTTAGTTATACCAGCTATTTCGGAGATCATCACCACATCTCCTCATCAGTCTTCTTTTTTTCTAGACTTTCAGCAGGGATTGAACCCGCGTCATCGATGTGCAAAGTCAGAAGCGCTAACCACTGAGCTATGCAGACCCCGTGAGCTTTTGTGTCTATAAAAAGTCGTTATGTTTGAAATGCACTTGTGGACACCAGCTGGTATGAAAACTTGCAAATTCCTGCAAATTTGCGTTCGTGCAGAAATTTGCAAGTTCCTCAATATGAGAGAGAATTTGAGAGAATTATTTCTTACACTCTTATATTTTCAGTGTTTGATAATTCTTGCGGGATTTTCGATGAACAAACCTATTATCTTTTCACAATTGCATGGATTGCTTGTGTACCAGTGATGGAAAAGTAGGTACAATTGTACCTTTTCAGCCTCTTTCGAACCAAAAGGTACCTGCGGTACACTGAGCTCAATTTAGGTACAATTAGACGACAGCCACATAAATATCCATATGGAAGACTATGCTGCTCGCAAACGAAAAATTTAAGAAAATCTTTGTAAACAAGGAACATTTTATGTGTATAAAGTTAGCGAAACAACATGAAGCAAAAATGTCGCATATACCCATGAATTTGCCGTTAGTTAGCTGTGGAAAAAATAATTTTGTCGTTCTTGTATTTTTTTAGGTATAAGGTGTTTTACTAACTTTATATTAAGTTAGCGAAGTACCCCTCCAACTCAAAGAAAAAAGACTAGGCATTATATCCAAATTTTTGTTTTTTTTTTTTGACGGTCGAAGATGAGCTAATTTACTTTTGAAAAAAAATTTAATTAAAAAAAAATTTTGGCAATTTTGAAATCTAAACAAACAATGGTTAAGATTCAGAAAAATTAAGAAGCATCCTTATCAAGTTCAGCAAAGAGTTCAAGATTCATAGAAAATTGCTATATAATTTTTATCACCCTTTACCCATCTGCATAAACTACGTCCCAAACAGAGTTGGGCATTATTCGAATAAATTGTTATTTAGATAATTATTCGAATAAAATTTTATCCGTAATATAATTATTCGCAGATAACTTATTCACGAATAAATTATTCGTGAATAAATTGCTTGCGAATAATTTATTCGTTATTTTATTCGTTATTTTAAATAATGAATAAAAACTCAATTTTAACACATTGAGCCACCTTTTACTTTTATTTCTATTGTCAAGGATTGTAAGTTAGCTGAATTTTGTTTACTATTTTATCAAGAATACTAGCCCATTCCCTATGGTTTCGCGGCCCCTGATAAGATTTTTTGCGTTGGCCAATGCAAGAATAGCGTTGAAAACCAAATATGGGTAAAGTAAAAATTCTCACACATATTTCTGCCAAAAAAATAGCGCTCTGATGCTATATGCAAGAAAAAATTCCTTTCAATGTCATGAGCTTTACCTCCACTTGTGAGATCTTTTCTAAGCGTGCGTAATCTTCTTCTATGATCTTGCAACTACAACATTGGTCCGATGCGTCAACCTCTAGTCTTATGTCATGTAGGCCAACAAAAGTCCTTATAAGGATGCTGAAGAGCACAGATGTGCGTCCTCGATGTAAAATTTGGCCATTGATATAGGAATTGGAAGGATGTGGTCGAAACTTTCCTTGCTGATTCGCCACTTTTAAAATATCCAAGAGCTGGTTTCCTTGAGTCTTACTGCTGCAGCAATGGCCGCCCGAGCAATTTCATCAAGCGGAGGTAGATGCAAGGTCGCATTTAGGGTATATGACGACGTGGGACATCGTAAATTCGTATAATATAAACATAAAAAACAAAGGAGTCCAGACATATGGGATCGCCACAAAGGAGTTTTCTAGTAGCCTTTAATAGGACTTAATGCGCATGGAATAACCTCCGAAAATTTGATTTAAATCTATCTAGCGGTTTGAGTTA
Source organism: Rhagoletis zephyria (assembly GCF_001687245.7). Lineage (NCBI taxonomy): Eukaryota > Metazoa > Arthropoda > Insecta > Diptera > Tephritidae > Rhagoletis > Rhagoletis zephyria. The sequence goes on from NW_016159211.1 coordinate 30,666, forward strand.
AATCACAACAACGAAAACGGTTATCATTTTATACATAAATATATGTACATATCTATATACATAAATTACTTGTTTTATTATTATTTTATTCGTTATTCGAATAATTAATGAAGATAATAATTATTCGAATAACATAATTTATACGTCATTCGAATAATTTTTTTTTGAATAACCAAAATTATTTATTATTTACGAATAACAAGAAAAACAATTTATTCATTTGTTATTCGTCATTCGAATAAATTTTGCCCAACTCTGGTCCCAAATAACAATTACCTATTACCTGAGTAAATAATAACTAGAGCAATTTTTAGCCTCTTTGAATAACAAATAATAATTTTTTTCCTACAATGGTCACGTGGTCTACGATCGTAGACCACTTCTTTTAAAATAGTGCTCTCTTTTAATTTTCTTTCTTAAGCTAGTTACGCTTTTCAGTAGCTGTTGCTAATACGTGAGCTCACATAACACCGTGCGACAAAAACAAAAAAAAAAATTTAAAAACACACGAAAGTATCGATATACTCATGAAACTATGGGCCGAATATAGTAAAACTGCGTTTTTAATTTTCCACTCTGACGTCAGGATTTTTTTCAAACGACTTTGAAGTTTTAAAAATATGATTAATTCAAAAAAATATTTAAAAAAATCAGTGCAATGTATAATAAAAATATGGGTACCAAATAAGACAGAAACTTCTGTAGAATTTAAAAACAATAAAGTTGTTTGGTTAACAAGGACGAATTGGTATTGAAAATGCGCTTGAATAAATTTTATTTTTTAAGATAATAAAGTTCGCAAGACGAAATTTGGTAATGAGGTCATGCGTATATTAGTCCCCAAACAATAGTTTTCTCAAAAAAAATATTGAAAATTTTCAAGGAAATTTGAGGACAAAATTTATAAATAACATTTTCCATATACATTCGTCCTTATACACCAAAAAATTTACTCTGTTATAATTCTACAGAATTTTTTATTTTATTATTGTTATCCTACATTGCATAGAATTTTTTAAATAATTTTTTGAAGTAATCATATTTTTTACATTTCAAAGTTCTTAAACAAAATCCTGAGGTCAGAGAGAAAAACTAAGCATGCAGTTTTACTACCATACCTATAGTTTCGCGAATATATTCCTTTTTTTGTGTGTAAAATTTACTGTCGCACGGTGTACGCTGAGGGGGAGCGATTGGAAATTGTATCACGGCTGAAACATGACTGGTCGACCTATGTATGTAGACCTTAGTTTTTGCTTCAACATAATATTTTAAATTCATTATTTTGATAGGTAAAGGTAGGTAATATTTACTAATTTTTCATACTCATGAAGTTAGACAAACCTATGGCAGAACCAAACAAAAGATAAGCGAAGAATTTTACAGTGTTTTTGAGACGGTTGGACGAACTGCCCATTGGAAAAGAGCGCTGCTATGTTTTCTCCAGCCACAGCAAATTATGTCGGCCGTTTTCATATCTGCCCTCGAAGTAAGAATAAATATTCCAGAAAGGCATGTGTGAGTTGTGGGAGGTTTACTGGCAAAACGTGCATGAAGAATGCCTGCACATTTTGTGTAAGTAAAATCTTCCTAATTTCAGAGGCCTCTAATTAATTTATTTTTGGATGGAGTTTCGCTTTTGGTTTTTTAAGTGAAATGTTTTAATGCTTTGTTACGATGAAAAATAGTTTGTTCATTGTTTTCAATAAATAAATATATTTATTCAATTAATTGTATGCCTCTTCTCAAAAACACTAAAAACTGGATGCAGTTTTTTCTTTTGGTTTTTTTTTTTTTAATTTAAAAATATTTTGTCTTAAAATCTAACCCATGCGATTGAAAAGTTCCAAAAATGTATTTGATGCTATATTATCATTTATATTCTCATAATTATTTGTCCTATTTCAAAACAAAAATGGTCTACGATAGACGAGGAGACTATTGGTGTAACTATATACCACGTGACCATCGAAGGGTTAAAAAAGAATGAAAAAATCAAAAACCGTTTTTAAACGAGCCACATAGAAAATTATGCAACAAAAAAATTTATTGCTTTTATTATTTTTTATCAATTACTAAACCGCTTTCGAAGTCGCTAAAATTATTTAAAAAATAAGGTAGTTTAAACAAAAAAAAACTAAACGACAAAATCAAAAATGCAATTATGCAACAGAAAAATTTTTTGTTTTTATTACTTTTAACTCATTTTTAGGCCGCTTTCCAAGTCCCTGAAATCATCTTAAAAATAAGGTAGTTTAAACAATAGAAATTAAACGACAAAATCGAAAATGCTTTCAATTCACAAAACGAAGCAAAAGGAAAATTATGCAACTAAAAAACTAATTATTCTTATTATTTTTAACCAATTTCCTTAATTCTTTTTTTTTTAAACAAGGATGTTTAAATAAAAGAAAATTAGACGATATAATCAAAAACAGTTTTAGTGTACAAAACAAGCCAAACAGCAAATTATGCAACAAAACATTAATTGTTTTTGTCAATGTTGTTGTGGCCTATTAACATTTTATTTTTATACCCGAGCGCACTTGTGCACAAGGGTATATTAATTTTGTTCACATAACGGTTGTTTGTAACAGCCAAAACGAATCGAGATAGATATAGACAAATGTATACATAAATTTAATACTTGCGTCGGGTAATTAATGTTCGGCTTCGCCCGAACTTAGACTTTCTTACTTG
>NW_016159211.1:33390-43026 GCF_001687245.7 Rhagoletis zephyria
GATCAGGATGAAAAAAGAAATCGATTAAGCCATGTCTGTCTGTCCGTTCGTCTGTCCGTCCGTCCGTGTACACGATAACTCGAGCAAAAATTGAGATATCTCAACGAAATTTGGTATGTAGGTTTCCCTTAATCCAAGGTAGGTTGGTATTGAAAATGGGCGAAATCGGACTTTAACCTTTTATTGAGCTTTGTACCACGATTGTTTATTAGGAAAAATTGAAAAAGCAACAAAGTCTAAGCGGTAGAAGTTATAGCAGCTATTTCGGAGATCGAAATAAAATATTAAATAAAAATATTATAAATTAATTGTTTTTTGTTTATTTTTTACCAATTTTTAAACCGCTTTCCAAGTTCATAATTTTTTTTTTAAATAAGGCTGTTTAAGCAAAATTACATTAAACGAAATAATCAAACACAGTTTTAATGTACAAAACAAGCCAAACGGCAGATTATGCAACAAAATAATTAATTGCTTTTATTATTTTTAAGCAATTTATAAACCGCTTTCCAAGTCCCTAATTTTTTTTAATAAGGCTGTTTACAAGTTTTAATGCACAAAACAAGCCAAACGGCAAATTATGCAACAAAAAAATTAACTGTTTTTATCAGTTTCAACCAATTTTTAAATCGCTTTCTTAGCCGTAAAAATCCTTAAAAAAAAGGTAGCTTAAACAAAAAAACATTAAACGACAAAGTGAGAGACAGTTTTAATGCACAAAACAAGCCAAACGGAAAATTATGCAACAAAAAAATTAATTGACAATTATTATTGTGGCGTTTTCATATTTATTTCAATAGTGTTATTGAGCTTTCTAACACGATTTGTTTATTAGACTGCTTTTACATAGTTCAAGTATTGAATTAAATTCTGCTCGCATGTGGAAGAGAGGGGGTGAGAAGAAAAGGGACGAGTACACATGCGTCTGTACCGTCAAGTCGTTTCAACTTTCTTGCTTTGCTTTTGGCATTTTCGTTGTTTCCCATTTAAAGGACCAAAAACTTGAATTCAACAGAATTAAAACGTGTAAAAGCAAATAGAAAACACAAAAGAGAATGAGCAAGAATTGCTTTCAAGTACTTGAATCATGTAAATCGGGTGTTAGGAAAAATGGAAAAAACAACAATGCTTAAGCGGTAGAAGTTATAGCAGCTATTTCGGAGATCACCACATCTCCTCATCAGACTTTTTTTGTTCTAGACTTTCAGCAGGGTACGAACTCGCTTCATCGATGTGCAAAGTTAGAAGCGCTAACCACTGAGCTATGCACACCCGGTAAGCTTTTGTTGCTAATCCATTTCCTTATTCAACCTTCTACTATCAAGTGCAGCTGATTCGCCGTTATTAAAGCTTGACAGCGTGGTTGTTATTGTTAATTCCATACATGAAATAGATTCATTGCATAGTTTTTAGGGCAGGCTAATCCCATATATTTATTGGTCAATTTTTATTGTTGCGTTTTCATATTTATATCAATAGTGTTATTGAGCTTTGTACCACGATTTGTTTATTAGGAAAAATGGAAAAAACAACAATGCTTTTCCTAACAAACAAATCGTGGTTCAAAGCTCAATAAGACTATTGAAATAAATATGAAAACGCAACAATAAAAATTGACAAGTAAGTATATGGGATGAGCCTGCCCTAAAAACTATGCAATGAATCTACTTCATGTATGGAATTAACAATACAACCACGCTGTCAAGCTGTAATAGCGGCGAATCTGCTGCACTTGATAGTAGTAGGTTGAATAAGGAAATGGATTAGCCACAGGGTTGCTACTTTGTGAGTAATTCCTCAAAACGTGAGGAATTTCGGGTGCGCTTGAGTATTTTTTGACGATTTTTATTTTGAGGAATTTTCTCTCGATATATTTGCAGCTAAAAAATTCAACCATGTTTTACACAACAGAGTTGTTAAATCATTCTGCAAATTTTTGAACAAAAAGCTTTCCGAGGTTTTATAAAGAGCGAAGAGCGAAATGCACCACACAAGCGGATGTCAAGCATTCTTCAAACCTACTCTTCTCATTTCGCCATAAACCATGCAAACATGACTCGTTGAAGCGAATAATTTTAGTTTTCTTCAGGTTCACAATGTAAAAGGGTTTGGTTTTCTTCGATTTTTCTCTCTTGCATCCTCATTCGGTAAAACTTCCGTTGCGAATGAGGCGATTTTATCATACACAACGTTGGTGGTTCGATCAAGCGTCAACATGGCGGCCAGGAAATAAAAAAAAATTGATTTTTGTTCACATTTCCTTCAAACGGCTTGTCAATTTTTCAAACACCCCCTACACAATATTAATAGCTTTAAGCAAATAAAGGGATATTTCGCTTGGCTTCACAAGCCGCTTATGTGGTGTTTTTATCTCTTAAGCACATCTGCATTTGCTGCTAAATATTGAAAATGTTATCGATAATCTTTTTCATTCCATCGTTATATTTTCAACTTAATTTGCAAAATCTCGGTAACGAATGGAGAGAACACGCATTGTTCGATCATAAGGATATTCATATTGATTCTTCATTAGATCTAGAAAATTATGGGAAAAAAGTTTTTGAATTAAAAGATTCTTCAGGTTAGTATAAGTTTCCCAATTAAAAAAAAATAATAATTACTAATATAGCCCTTTTCTAATGCTTCAGTAGAACGTATATTTAGTAGTTTAAAAATGTGTACGACTGACTTGAGGACCAGATTGAGCACTGATATAGTTGCAGCAACATTATATACAAACCAAGGCATACAAAATAACGGTGATACTTTGTTTAAACCGCAAGAACAAATGTACCAATTGAATTGGAGAATGTAATTAATTTTTATACTAAGTACCTATAAATAGTATGCAGTACACCAGAGCTTCTTAAAGTGTGTTCCGCGGAAACCAAGGGTTCCGTAGAAAAGTCACCGGGGTTCCGCGAAATAAATTTTGGTATGAATAAGCACGGCGATCGGTTTGAGTTGCACACAGAAAGAAAAGTTCTATAAACAGCTTGACCGAGACGCAATTATCTTTTTTCGAGTATACCTCATAGTTGGTATGATTGCCGTACTGAGTGTCATACCTACATAAGAGCGTTGGGTTTGCGCTCGTCAGCTTTTCTAACCGGTATGTGTTGTTGTCCGCTGTAGCCAAAGGGTTATACATATACAACTTTCTACAAGGAACGCGATGAATTGCCAAATTAAATGTGAAATGTCATTACTGGGCACTTGGTAAATCACCTGAAATCTTTGTCAGATTATTTTGCGGATGGTAGTAATAATATAGGTTTGGTACAAAATCCACACATTTGAATCTGTGAAAGAGTTTTGCGTTAGTGTTAAGAATAATAATATCATGAAGTCCCCAAAGAGGCCATCTTAGCTTTGCTTCTACGGTTGCCAGACGTACTGATTTTATCAGTACAGTACTGATTTTTCAACTCTTGTACTGATTTTATTAATTTCTTCAATCAGTACGCTAATGTCCTGATTTTTCCGAATTTGGACTGATTTGTACTGAATTTTCAATGCAAACAAAATACTTCAGGCTTTTCTTAAGATTTTTACATAACGTTGGAACTTCCTTAAACTATGCTGTAAAAAAGTAAAAAGAAACTAATTTAATTATAGTAGACATGTTTCAGATAATGTTTGATATGCCCAAGAAATTAATATAACAAAAGGATCATTCGTTTTATGGGCATGTCGCCGAGTCGTTAAGTACAAGTTGCGATAATTTAATGGAGCTTAAATTATTTAAAAAGAAGGCTGACGTTTTTTTGTCGTGTGTTTTTAATTTCCTCGAAAATAACTTTCAGTTTAATAACAATGAATTTGAATATTCGAATGGCTTTTGCCCATAATCTACAATTCTTATTTCACATTTTACTGACAATTGGAGTATTCACAACGGTGTCGTAAGTGTCGTATTGTTGTATGTCGTAAACTTTAAACGCCTAAGAAATATATTAAGGGGGCTCGCAAAGTACCATCAAAGTCATATTATGAATTGTTGCAGTGTTAAAAAATAGTTCGTTGTCGTTTCAAGTTCTCTAAACATTTCTTTAAGCTTTTAAAGTTTACGACATACAACAATACGACTCTTACGACACCGTTGTGAATCCCTCAATTGTAAAAGAGTTTTGCATACAAAACATAGAGTAAGATACTCTCTTTTGCGAATTCTTAGTCTTTCAAAGCTTTTGCGTAGTTGAAAAAATCAATTAAAGCCATGAGGAAATATAGATGAAGTCCTTAAATAGTGGTACTTTTCCACAGTTTGAAAAAATATGTAAATTTGTTTTTTTTTTGCTATACCGCACTCAAACGAAGCAACTGATAGGAACTTCAGTATAAAGTTTGCTTCCTGGAGCAAAGAGAGAAACCGACTTATAATCAAAATTTTTGAAAGTGAGCTTAAAATTAAAAGTACTTTTAAAATTAATGNAAACGCCTAAGAAATATATTAAGGGGGTTCGCAAAGTACCATCAAAGTCATATTATGAATTGTTGCAGTGTTAAAAAATAGTTCGTTGTCGTTTCAAGTTCTCTAAACATTTCTTTAAGCTTTTAAAGTTTACGACATACAACAATACGACTCTTACGACACCGTTGTGAATCCCTCAATTGTAAAAGAGTTTTGCATACAAAACATAGAGTAAGATACTCTCTTTTGCGAATTCTTAGTCTTTCAAAGCTTTTGCGTAGTTGAAAAAATCAATTAAAGCCATGAGGAAATATAGATGAAGTCCTTAAATAGTGGTACCTTTCCACAGTTTGAAAAAATATGTAAATTTGTTTTTTTTTGCTATACCGCACACAAACGAAGCAACTGATAGGAACTTCAGTATAAAGTTTGCTTCCTGGCGCAAAGAGAGAAACCGACTTATAATCAAAATTTTTGAAAGTGAGCTTAAAATTAAAAGTACTTTTAAAATTAATGTATAGAATTCTTTTACAATTTAAACACTGAAGATGGAAGTGATCTTATTATTGCTATTCAAAAATGTCATAAATATATAATAATTTATTGTGTTAAAATTAATAACACTTTTATTTTTATGAACTATATTTTATTTAAAAACACGTAATCTGGCGTTTTGAAGTATTATCTGCTGCTTACATTCATAATTTTGCTTTGAATGAAAATGTACTGAAAAGTACTGATTTTTTAGCATGAAAAAGTCTAACGTACTGATTTCGCGCATAAAAAATCTGGCAACCCTATTTGCTCCTTCTGTTACAACGTACTCTGTCAACAGGGTTTTCACCTTACACGTATACAAAATAAAATTCAGGTCGAAATAGGATCACTCACTTTTTACTCTCACTTCAGAGAGTAATTTTGCCTTTTGACATTTTTACCGGATTTTACACGAAAAGTATTGGATCAGAGCTGTTGAGTAACCGGCTTAAGTTAATAAGCGGTGTGAAACCTTGCTAGCTCTTCAGTTCGAGAATGTAACTCAATGCACCTAATATACATATATTTCTTTCGGACCCGCAACTGAAAATATTTTTTTATTGGAATTTTTGTCGTATATGGGCAAATCTAAAAAACAGGTAACCTTGGTGTTATTTAGCTTTATTTTCACTGGTGGAAACTATATCAAGCTCGTTGCTTTTATATATAATTCATTGACTTATACTTGAGGCCTCAAAAAAAGTGTGGATCAATTTGCTGCATAACTTTTGAATTATAGGTGTTTAAATTTGAAAAAATAATGAAAACAAGTGAATTTTTTATGTAATTTTTAAGAGGGGAAAAATTAATTATGTCATAACCTTTGAAGCACACCATATTCTGATTTAAAATTTAATGGGCATTTAGCACTTATGTGTATACTTCATATGTAGTAGGTAAGAAAAGTGTGCATTAAAAAATAACGAAATGGCAAGTAACTCAAATTCTGTAACTCTACATTTCACCATTTTCAACATTTTCGGTTTATCGTGTATAGTTTTTGAAGCATTTAATTTTAAGAACTTTTTAAGTATGTATTGTATTCTACAAACAATTGCGAATAATTTGACACCTTAGCAAGAGGTGTGCTTTCAGAATAAAACAACTTTTAAAGATAAACTATTCTGCGATCTTGTGCATAATTTTTATTTCAAAAATATCTTAATTGAAGGCACATTTGGAAAATACGTCGAAACGATCTAAATCTTTTTATAACTGCTACTCCTTATAACGTTGCATATACCTGTAAAATGCTTAAAAAAAATGTTCTCTAGAAGTGTGTAAAAACCCCGATTTAGTACTTATAATAATGCTCCTTCTTGTAGTCAGAATATTTCGAGCGTGGTATCAAATCAAATTTTTTTCGACAAAGGTTCTAATAGTTGCTCTTACTTAATTGGAGCCTTCTAAATTCAATGGCGTCCCCGGTTTTGCCCGATTGTCTCCACGTTTGGAGATAGCGGTACTTGAAACTTTGCTTAAATTTGAACTATTTTATAAAAAAAACTCCCTCAGTTTTGAAGATATTTTACTAAAATTTTGCATATAACCTTTTTTTAATATTACCTTAACTATTCCAAAAAACTCCTTCAATTAAACAGGTTAAAATTTAGTATAGGTTCACTTTAACATATAGCACGCATACAATTTATTATTCAGATATGAAGTTAGAGTTATTGCGCAAAAACACATATCTGAGTAATCAGTTGTATTGGAGCTATATGTTAATGTTAACCTATTTCGATAATTTTAAGGAATAATTAAGGTAATATTAAAAAACTGTTATGTGCAAAATTTTAGTAAAATAACTTCAAAACTGAGGGAGTTATAAAACAGTTCAAATTTAATCAAATTTTCAAATGCCGTTATTTCGAAAACCGGAGCCAATTTGGTAAAACGGGGGATGCCATTGAATTGAGAACATCCCAATTACANCTGTTATGTGCAAAATTTTAGTAAAATAACTTCAAAACTGAGGGAGTTATAAAACAGTTCAAATTTAATCAAATTTTCAAATGCCGTTATTTCGAAAACCGGAGCCAATTTGGTAAAACGGGGGATGCCATTGAATTGAGAACATCCCAATTAAGTGAGTTCAACTTTCAAAATCTTTGCTCAAGATTTAAAACTTGAACAACGTAATTTGAACCCAGCTTATTCTTTTGTTTTCTATTTCATGTTTATTCCTCGTCTAACTTTTGAAGCACTTGATGAAAATGAATTACACTTATATTAATCGATTCATTAAGAGAGCACGAATAAAATTATATATAAAACATAGGCGTGCTCACAAATTTAAAAATTAAAATTTTTTTTTTGGAGAGTGTACCTTTTTTCAGATTTGCCCATATGCTTAAACTGATAAATGATATAAACATAGAAATGCAAGCAGAAGAAGCTCGCATTCACATTGTGCATACATATATGCTTACAATTTTTGTTTATCAAGTTTGTCGAGATTTCATCTCTAAAGCAAATATTGAATCTCATTTAATGTATACTTTAGATTTAAATAATCATATACCCATTTTAGATGATTTTTGTGGAACAGATGCCAAAATATCTATTACTAAAGAAAATTTTACAGACACTAGATTACAATTTTTTAATTAACTGCTTTACAATTTAATGTTAAATTTTGTCAAGATTTAAGAAAGAGAATCCTGTTAATGCAATTTTTTAAAGCCGTTTCGACTTTCGAGGCAGTAAACTCCGACGATACGAATAACATTGTACCTATACCTACATATAAAATTATTTCCTGAAGCCGACATGAAAAATGCAGAAGCCATCACTCGGGAACATAGAACATTAGCTTAGAGTCCGACCGATTAATCGGCATCGGCCTTTTTTCGCCGATTCTTTGCCGATTCTTTGGAATTTCTTTTCAAATGTTCAGGTGAAGCGACAGCCAACTTTAAAAAACATTTGCAGACAGCTCACAAAAATTATTTTTTTTTTGTTGAAGGTGTTTCACGTTTTTTTCCATACAAAAGTATGTGCGACAAAAAAAATTGCCAAAACTTAACGGGAATTTATAGCAGCTTGAATNAATGTTCCCTCACGCGTATCAAGACACTTTTGTCCCATATTTCTGAAAGCTTGTAAAACCAATTTTGAATTGCACGACCCACTCCGTTGCTTATGCCAGGATTTTAACTCTCATTCCAGCACGTTTGATATATCAGATCCGCTTTTCAGCATTAAGAAAGCGATACTCTCCTCTCTCAATAAGTGAATTATTGACATAAATACATAAAATCAGCTGATGAATTTAGTTCTGTAGCTGAACAGTTTTAGATCTCGACACTTAACAAACTCCTGCCTGACTCGGCAACAAAAATTTAAAATATTGGTTCCGTACGTCATGCGGACTGCGCCCCTCGTGCGGATGGGCGGGAATGGAGGGTAAAAACCGTTGGGATATTATTATTATATGTATATACATACATACCTAGCATATAAGTTCTTATGCATTGAGTGCAAAAGAGTGTATTTTAGTACAAAACGAAATGAAATTTTATGTTCCTAAATATTGTTTGCTTAGCACCATATAAAAAAGTGTTTTATGTAATGTTCATAAATGTGATATATGTACATATATTTTTACACATACATATGTATGTATGTACATACATGTATATGCAATGTTGCATAACAAGCCAATTAATTCAATTATTTCTTTTCTTTTGTTTTTTTTTTACTCCGTGAAATGAACTGATTTTATGAATTAATACATTTATTTGTAATTTTTTATGGAATCGGCATCGGCATCGGTCGATTCTTTCGGTCAGACTCTACATTAGCTGACTATGCAGGCTACCTGAGAAATTAATTGAATGAGTTGATGTTTCCAAATGTGTTTCATATCGCGCAGGGGACACTCTCTTTGTCACATTCTTAAGCTTGCGTTAGGCGCATTTTTTTTATACCCGAGCGCACTTGTGCACAAGGGTATATTAATTTTGTTCACATAACGGTTGTTTGTAACAGCCAAAACGAATCGAGATAGATATAGACAAATGTATACATAAATGATCAGGATGAAAAAAGAAATCGATTAAGCCATGTCTGTCTGTCCGTCCGTCTGTCCGTCTGTCCGTCTGTCCGTCTGTCCGTGTACACGATAACTCGAGCAAAAATTGAGATATCTCAACGAAATTTGGTATGTAGGTTTCCCTTAATCCAAGGTAGGTTGGTATTGAAAATGGGCGAAATCGGACTTTAACCACGCCCACTTCCCATATAACGGTAATTTCCAGAAATACGAAAACTGCGATATTTTAGTAACTACTGAAGATAATTCACTCAAAATTGATATTTACAATAATTTTTAGACGAAAAATAAGAATATTATAAATTTTTGGAAAATGGGCGTAGCCACGCCCACTTATGGTTACATGTGTATATCTTGGTAACCGCTACACCATTTTCTTCCAAACTGGGCTCAGTTGTTGGCCTTGATACAGCATACTAAATGGTCGAAAATATTACAAATCGGACAATAACCACGCCCACATCCCATATAACGGTAATTTAGAGAAATACAAAATCTTCGATAAATCAGTAAATATTGAAGCTAATTTATTCAAAATTGATGCTTGCAACAATTCTTTACCAAGAAATACGTTTATGGTAAAATTTTGGAAAATGGGCGTGGCACCGCCCACTTATGATCACATATA
>NW_016159211.1:45006-72535 GCF_001687245.7 Rhagoletis zephyria
CAAATAACCTTCAATTGAAACTTAAAAATATGTTTTTTATTGCATTCTGAACGGCCTAACATATCCCAATAGGCAACAGTTCGGTTTTCGTGCGATGTAGCGAAATGCTGCCACACTCGCACATGTATTATGATCAAATTTGCTTTTTTCTTCTTTATGATGCCTTTGAGCTCAAATTGGCAATTCTTCGCCTCGCTGTCTATTGATTTGCATTAAAGTTTAATACCTTAAGCGCTTCTGTAATAGTGACTGCATCGCTACTTGCTTCTAAGTTCACAAGATATCGTACCGTAATATTTTTTAACAGACTTCCTTTGTCCTTGGGAACACTTTAGGCTATATTTTTTCTAAGTCTTAACATTTTTAAGTAGCAAATTCCAAAATTTCTTGCCACTTTTCGTGCGGTTCCGCCTTTTTGCAGTAAATCTATTATTTACATTTATGGTTCCTGATTAACTATGTTATTTATTGGTGATCACTTCTTCAATAAAATACAATATAGAAAAAAGTCATCTGACTTCCAACTAAGTAAAAGATAACGGTCAAATGCAAAACTGAGAGTGAGTGCAAAATTGTAACATCTGCCTTAATTTACATTTTTGTCTGCTGGTTTTTTTATTGTTGTTGTATTGACTTCAAATCATTATGAGAGAGGGAGTAGGGATGTACCAACAAGAATATTCAACCAAAGGATGAAAGTCGTTAGAACTTGGAAATATAGCGGTGGTTGAAACAAAAAGTGTTAAACCATGTTACAGTTTTGCCCGTCACTGTATGTATATCGGTAACAGTTCTACCAAATTGTACCAAACTCGGTATTTTTATTGTGCTTGCCAAATAAAAGCAAAACGTTGAAAATTATTGAAATCGGACTAAAATTACGGCCGCTTTTTATATAACGGTAAATTTCATAAATGCTTGAAACTTCAATAATTCGAAATTTAAGGACGCTAATTTACTCAAAATTGATACACCCCGGCTTACCATCTAGCGGTAGCTTTCGGAAAGGTGAAAAAACATATATTTAATACTTGCGCCGGGTATTTAATGTTCGGCTCCGCCCGAACTTAGACTTTCTTACTTGCTCATTTAAAAATTTAATCAAAATCAAAAACAGGAATAAGTTTTCTATAAAGACGGTTGGATATTTAATCTGCAAATATTCTTCTGATGCTTTGTATTTTTACATTTCGTAATTCAGGGTTAATGATTGAACCATGATACAAAAAAGAAGATAGTTTCATTGTCACATTTCGGGCGCCATATTAACTACCTGACAATTAAGCAGAAAATTTTCCTAAATACATCTTCATATTTGCAACAAAAGAAACCCACGACTTGCGTGAAATTATTATTATTAAATGTGTATTTATTATAAAGCCAACCATCGCAAAAGGATTTGGACGCAATAATGCCGATATGCTTCGCAAACGTTTGTTTGGAGTCAAATTAACTACCAAGTAAGTTTTTAATTTGTTTCGTATCTTCTAAGAAGAAGACCGGATTTGTTCTTCACGTTGATAAAGGATTTAGCGTATTTACTTTCTGTACATCTAGATTACACTTAATGTACCTCCATCGCAGAGCAATAGATGGCCCTGGTGCTATGTGTTCCCGTGCAGTTCCCAATCTGGAGGGAATATATGCTACTTCATTGCTCGTGACTTTGCTGTCTGGGTGAGCTCGTGGAATTTGAGTGCGAGTAACGCCAACCTGCTGTGAGACATAATTCAATGGTATAAACCCCCGACTGACCGCGTGTCAAAAGCAGCCATCTGAGTTGAGTGCCGTATATTCCTACTCTGACACCATGGCCGATCTTAGAGCCGTCAGTATACCAGATGCGACTATCTTTTCGGAGGTTAGGTATTCATTGTCAATGATGGTTCCTATTTTACGTACATACATACATAAATCTACTTTCCGATGTTTACAGTTTTTGAAATGCTTGGAGAAAACTAACTCGATTTTGATCAAAATGAATGGCCATTTGCTTAGTCTTGATCCAAATTATATATTTCCAACTTTCTAGTCAATACCAAAGCAATATTAGATAAAAAAAATTCTAAATTTTATTTTTTTGGAGAACCTTTTTTTAGAATTAAGGCGCTGGCCCAATGCAGGCTTGCTTTGCGCGCCTTTGCTGACTTCAATTTGCTTTGATTTACTTTGAAAAATTGCTTGGCCGAATGGTGGCTTGGAAGCTGTCAAAGTAACCAGCTGTCTGGTTGAAAAGTCAATGTCTGTTCCCTTAACGTTAATAATTATTTCCTAGAAAACTCTAAAAAATTTATCAAAAATTTTCAGATTTATTTTTAAATTAATGCGAAATAATGTTTGTATTTAAAAGAAATGATAATAATGATACATACATATCTATATCTACATTTACTAAAAAAACTATAACTTAAAAAAGCGATTTACTTGAAGAAAAGAGCTATAAGAAGTTTTTTCCTCTCGTGTAAAATTTGTAAATGTGGGCTTTGCAACATTTTACTATAAGATAACGGATATGTTAAATATAAATATGGAAACAATGAATCATTTTTATTTAATTTCGAATTACCTGCATTTTCTGCGACTTTTTTAAATTAAGTAAGCAAATTTTTGTTTGAATTTGAGTATTGAAAGGAACATACCTCTTTGTCAAAATCCTACAAAACGCTTTCAAATAAAACATTTGCTTATTTCAAACTTTGAGGCGCTTAAAGCAAGTGAAGAAAAGCTGCCATTTGGCCAGCCTTTATACGTTTTAGTATATTCCAAATAATTCTTGGCACTTCTCGCAGCAAAGCAAGCCTGCATTGGGCCAGCACCTTTAGATTATTATTATTATTGTTTGGGATAAAGCACTGCGACCTGAAGATCTATTGTGCCCCCTTCATGGATTATAGAGTGTCTATTAATCCAGTAACCGAGAGAAACCTTAGTATGCAACCTAAATCTACGGATTTCACTTCGCCTTTGGTTAACATATATTCAAACAGGTGCCTTTTGCGTTTGTGCATCAGTGCAGGACATTTTCCTAAGATGTGCTGTGCAGTCTAGTTTTCCGTCCTGCAAAATCCGCATCGCTCATGCGAGTAGATTCCCAGTTTAGTCAGGTGATATTTCAGCCTGCAGTATCCTGTCAGGATTCCTGTAACAATTCTTAAGTTATTCTTTGATAAGCTCATACATTCCTTGAAGCGCTTTAGGTTATATGTTCCTAAAAGTGCTTTGGACTGCTCTAGACCTGGTAGATTATCCCAGTGGCGTTTTCTATGAGCCTCTAACCGATCAAGTTCGGAGAGTGCCCTTTTTCATAGTCCACAGAAAGGCTCTGGGCCGGTGAAAGGGGTCGATGCGCCCTTCTTCGCTAGTTTATCGGCAATCTCGTTTCCTTTAATACCAATATGTCCCGGAATCCAGAGAACCCAAACCTGATTGGTCAGACCAAGAGTATTCAGCTTTTCGAGGCACTCCATCACCAGTTTAGATGTTACCTGGTGTTACCTGATTCCGGTAGTTTCGCTTGATATTAAAGTCCACGCATCTTTCTATGGCGTATGTTTCAGCCTGGAAAATAGACATATGTTTTCCCATGGGTTCCGAGTATCTTAACCTCGGTCCAACTACCCCTACCCCGGTACCCTCGTCGGTCAATGAGCCATCAGTGTACCTGGTAATCATGTTTTGGTTTATCCGATACGTCTCGGATATGCCAGCCCAGCTCTTCTTATTACTCAGATCAGTTTTAAACCTCTTTGTAAAGCTGTACCTCGGATGCATGGCATCCCTCGGTATTGCAATTTCAGGGAACTTCTTTGTAATAATATCTAACTTCCCACGGCTTCTGCCACGATGTTGGAACCAGTCATGCGTAGTAAAGCTCTCTTCGCCTGAGTCTGTTTGTGAATATGAAGAGAAGTAAGGTCTAGAAGAACCTCCAAGGATGCGGTTGAACAGGTTCTCATGGCTCCGGTTATGCATACGCATCCTTTGTAACTTGGAGAGCACTTTGATTGTTCCAAGTTGTGAAGTTCTATCAGCCCAGATGATGGCTCCATAAGCCATCATGGGTCGTACTATAGTCGTGTAGATCCATCTCAGTATCTTTGGTGTGCATCCCCAACTCTTTCCTGCCATGGACCTACACGTCATAAATGATCTTACAGCTTTCTTCGTGGTTTCTTCCACGTATGCTTTCCAGAGTAGTTTTTGGTCTAGTATCACCCCTAGGAATTTAACCTCTTTTTGATACATAATGTTGGTTCCATCTAGCCTTATCGGTTTTAGGCTCTTCTGTTTATATTTCCTTGAGAATGGTACTATAGTGGTTTTTGATGGGGTAACATTCAGTCCCACATAGAATTACAATGTCATCGGCGTACCCCTGGAAAGTTAGCCCAGTATCTGTCAGCTCTTGGAGCAGTCCGTCGATGACTATGTTCCACAGCAGTGGAGATAGCACTCCACCCTGTGAACAGCCCCTTGTTGTTCTGGCAACAACCGTTTTATTCGTACAGGTTTGTATTTCTACACTTCTGGTGCGGAGAATGCAATTAAACCAGGCTACGAGGGTATTGTTTACCCCCCTGCTGATCAGAGCACTGTTTATTGCAGCATGTGAGGTGTTGTCAAACGCGCCCTCGATGTCCAGAAAGGCGCATATAGCCGTCTCCTTATTGCCTAATCTATCTTGAAGTCCACTTGTCAGCGCATATGGGCAAATCTAAAAAACAGGTAACCTTTGTGTTATTTAGCTTTATTTTCACTGTTGTAAACTAAATCAAGCTGGTTGCTTTTGGATATAATTCATTGACGTATACTTAATCCTCAACAAAAATTTGGATCAATTTTCTACAAAACTTTTGAATTATAGGTATTTAAATTAAGAAAAATAATGAAAACAAGTGAATTTTTTATGTAATTTTTAAGAGGGGCATAATTAATTATGTCATAATTTTTGAAGCACACCATATTTTGATTTGAAATTAAATGGGCGTTTAGCACGTATGTGCACACTTCATATGTAGAGGGTAAGAAAAGTGTGCATTAAAAAATAACGCAATGGCAAGTAACTAAAAGTCTGTAACTTTACATCTCACAATATTCAAAATTTTCGGTTTATCGCGTATAGGTTTTGAAGCATTTAATTTTAAGAACTTTTTAAGTATGTATTGTATTCTACAAACAATTGCGAATAATTTGATACCTTAGCAAGAGGGGGGCTTTCAGAATAAACTAAATTTTAAAGATAAAATATTCTGCGATCTTGAGCATAATTTTTATTCCAAAAGCACTTTAATTGAAGGCACATTTGGAAAATACGTCGAAACGATCTAAATCTTTCTATAACTGCTGGTCCTTATAAAATTACATATACCTGTAAAATGCTTCAAAAAATTTTTCTCTAGAATTGGTAAAAGCCCTGATTTACTACTTTTAATGATGCTCCTTCTATTAGTCAGAATATTTCGAGAGTGGTATCAAAGCAACTGTTTTTCGACAAATGTTCTGATAGTTGCTCTTATTTAATTGGAGCCTTCTAAATTCAATGGCGTCCTCAGTTTTACCCTATTGGCTCCACTTTTCGAGATAGCGGTACTTGAAACTTTGCTTAAATTTTAACTATTTTACAAAAAAAGTCCCTGGGTTTTGAAGATATTTTACTAAAATTTTGCACATAACCGTTTTTTAATATTACCTTAACTATTCCATAAAATCATCGAAATCGGTTCTCTAAAACATATAGCTCCCATACAACTGTTTGATCAGAGACGTTGTTGTTATAACACCTTCAATTAAACAGATTAAAATTTATTATAGGTTCAATTTGACATATAGCACGCATACAATTTATTATTCAGATAGGAAGTTAGAGTTATAGCGTAAAGACACATGTCTGAGTAATCAGTTGTATTGGAGCTATATGTTAATGTTAACCTATTTCGATAATTTTAAGGAATAATTAAGGTAATATTAAAAAACTGCTATGTGCAAAATTTTAGTAAAATAACTTCAAAACTGAGGGAGTTATTTATAAAATAGTTAAAATTTAATCAAATTTTCAAGTACCGTTATCTCGAAAACCAGAGCCAATCTGGTAAAACAGGGCATGCCATTGAATTTAGAACATCCCAATTAAGTGTGTTCAACTTTCAAAATCTTTGCTCAAACTTTACAACTTGTTTTCTATTTCATGCGTATTCCTCGTCTAACCTTTGAAGCATTTGATGAAAATGAATTACACTTATATTAATCGATTTATTAAGAGATTATGAATAAAATGATATATAAAACATGTGCGCACAAATTTAAAAATTAAAATTTTTTTGAAAGTGTACCTATTTTTTAGATTTGCCCATATAGGGCGGTTTCAATAGAACGACGCGCCATATATGCATGCTGGCGTGAATTGAGCGGATAGTTCACTAAGATCGTAGTCCTTACATAGTTATCTACTACCTTTTCTAAAGCTTTTAGTACAAATGAGGTGAGGCAGATCGGCCTGAAGGATTTTGGATGAAGTGGATCCTTCTTTCCAACCTTCGGGGTGAAAACTACATTCGTTCTTCTCCACGCATCTGGTATATAACCCAATGCTATGCTGCTTCTAACTATTGTTAATAGTGGTCCAATAACGCATTCTAAGCCCTGCTGTAGCATGCCAGGGAATATTCCATCCGCTCCCGGTGACTTTAGCGGTTTAAAGGTGTTCACCGCCCACTTTAGTCGGGGCTCAGAGCATATTTCCTTAGCCACTAACCAGTTTTCTCTGCTTATTTTACTACTATGTTCAGTCCGATCTGTCTCGGAATATGATGCATATCCTGGGAAGTCAGCATCTATGAGAAGTTTGATCTTCTTTTCCTCGCTCCCAGTGAAACTCCCATCACCCTTCCTTAGACTTGCGGACGAAATACAATTCGTGTTTGCCATTACCTTATAGAGTCTTGTAGTCTCCGCGGTATCTTCTATGCTTGCACAGAAGTTCCTAAAGCTTAAACGCTTAGACTCCCTTGTTTCTTTGTTGTACAGGGTTAAGGTGTTTCTGTATTCTGACCACTCCCCGGTTCGTTTTGCTCGATTGAACAATTTCCGAACTTTGGTTCTGACTTTACTGAGGCTGTTGTTCCACCAGGGTACATCCCTGGAGGAACACAACTTACTTATAGGACAATTGTCTTTGAACTTCCCCCAGTCTGTCTTCCTGGGATTCCTTAAAACTCTATGTAAAGGAGGGGTTGCTTCAATGTCAATGTTCTATGATCTGACATGGAGGATTAATGGGATACTCTCCACTCTTTCACCAGCGCTTTCGTTTGAGTATTTCCTATGGTTATATCAAGGACCTCTTCCCTCGCGCGGGTCACAAAAGTTGGTATATTCTGAACATTAAAGATTTCTAATTTATTTCTAAGGATAAATTCAAGAAGGTACTCACCCCTTTGGTTGGTGTCACTGCTCCCCCATGCCTCGCTATACGCCGTTGCATCACATCCAAGTATCAGGGGTAGCTTCTTGTCTTTGCAGTACTTCACCAGTTTAGTGACAAGCTCCGGAAGTAGCCCGATGGAGCTACGATGTCCTGGATGGTCGTGTTGATGGTGACCGGGACTAGGACCGCCACTAGATCCCTCGACAGGAAATCTGAAAGACAAACATGTTTCAAGCTATTAGTTATTAACAAGCACGCCCTAGGATTTGTACACCTAGTATCCCAAATTACCTGCCTGGTCTCTACTGCCAAGCCTCTTATTTGGCCCCTGACGACCCAGGGTTCTTGTACCAGCACTATTTCCAGTGTAGAACTGAGGGTTGCCCTAGCGATGACCGCAGACGCGGCCCTCGCATGGTGTAAGTTTACTTGTGCAACCTTAGTGCTGGTCATCATCGCAGCTACTGGCGTTCTTCTTCTTCATCCGTTGTCAGAGTTTCGTCAAGCGCAGATATTTAGTAGGCCGAGGTCGAAATCGTCTATACCCTCCGTCTCATGAGGTAGAAGACTAGCTTCCTCTACCCGCGCTTCTGGCTGCTTCCACAACTACCATCTCAGCCACCTCCTCCGGTATTTCCGGAACACCCGGTGGAGTATTTGGCTTGGTTACCTTCGTCTTCTGTTCCCTGCCCTTGTGCAGATGCACTGGAACACTACCAAACCTGTATCGCAGGATACAGTTTTTCTTCTTGATAGCCTCCAACGATCGGTCGTCTATCCCGATCGTCAGCAGTTGACCCGTCTTCTCGTCATTGCTTCTGTATACCTTCCATAGGTCGGTATGCATACCCTCATTTTGGGCTATAATTAAGTTAAGTAGTTTCTGCGTGTCCACTCCTGCAGCTTTTGGTAGGTACGTAGTGATTACGTGCACCTTGGGTATGTTGTCCCCATCACGCGTAGTCAGTTACGCACCCGCCCAACCAGGCAGTTTTTGAACAATTAAGCCCAGCCATTCGACTGATTCTGCATCCAAGCAGTCGACCAGTATAAGGCCTGGCCGAAAGTGGATGCCATCGAATTGGAGTATTGACCTCCAACCCTTACCCATCTCCTCCACAATGGCGTCCTCAATCTTTCCCTGATCCTCACGAGTGAGTGTAACTTCAGGGAAAGCCTTCGACAGAACAGCCAGTCTAATACGCTTAGTGGCGCTAGCACAGCTAACACCAGGCTTCCTGGCCCCTACCTTGGGTTTTGGAGCCACTGCTTCGAGACGGCTCTTCTTCATCTCTGGCTACCCTTCCGGAGGACTAATCTCCGCAGCACCCCGTTTGCTGTCACTGGGCTTTTCCCCGTCCAGGACTTTCTTGTTCTCCGGTTTACCTTTCTGAGCACTAATTTCCCCAGCCTCCCGTGCGCTGTCACTGGTCTTCTCCCGGTCCAGGACTTTCTTTTTGGCCTCCTCAGGCGTTAAGCCTTTGCTGACGTAGCGCAGGTACCACTTGGCCCCTGCTCCACTCAAACCTGTGGCCTTTCTGACGTCCCCGAATTTTCTAGACTGTCCGGTTTTCCCAGTACTCGTCGAGGCTTGTGGTATGTCATCTTTGGCTGTCGAAGCATCCTCAGATCCCACCTGCCCAGACTTTCCTTCCGTTGCATAGTGCCTGCTTCTGTCCGTTGCGCCGGTCCAAATATAGGGTCTTTGGTACTATTGCCGTCCTTTTGTCCGTCCACTGTCGGCGTTGTCCGTTTAGGGGGTGTTAATGACTCCCCAGTCAGGATTTTGAAGGAGAGGAGGGAAGATGGGATGGGGTAGGATTAGGGATAGGGACGTCGGTGCGGTGATCTTGCATGGAAACCAGAGTGCCTGGTATCACACTTACCCTGCGGGCGAGGTTGATACAGCGGCATCAGGTCACTATGCAAGCTTCCCTCTTAGTTCGTGTTGATATGTCGGTTGCCGAAGCTGCCAACATATTACCACTTAAGCCCCATCCCCACGGCAAGGACACCGACAATGAATAGAATAAGATACTTTAACATAAAAATAGAGTGCAAAAATTTAAATATCTACAGAAATGTTAAGAAAGTTACAACCTAGATTAATGTTTGTTTCATGTCATTTAAATTTGTTTATTTCGTTTAAAATAAAATGGCCAAAGAAAAAAATAATTATTTATTACCGTCTAAAGCTTTTAATAAATAAAGTTGCAAAACTGTTTTTTTTTATTTCCTCATCTCTATAGATTGATATTCTTCAAAGGATCTTTAAATGCTTAATAAAAACTTTCAAATTTGTTTAACGATCATATCAACTTGGCATTTTTTATATGTACATTTTACTCTTCTATTAAATCCCAAATATTTCATAAAAAATCTCCCTTCTCGAAAAATTTCAATGTGGCAAAGCTATGCTTAATCTGGAGAAATGTCAAAAATCGGCTTTATAATTAAAAAATAGTAGTAATGAAACTACCTTATTNTATTATTTTGAGTTATTTTAAGTATATTCTCTTTAAGAGTTCCCTCTTCGCTGCATAAGGAGAGTAAATAAACGATTTTATTAGGTTTGGGTTTATATGAAAGAAGCGTCAATTCGTTGTCATAGCCAAATATGGAAGTTCATACCCGTCGTTTGCGGTCATTGCACATTTCTTTCGGAATTTCTTTTTTATTGCTTCGTAAGGTTCCCACAATCGTCAGCTTGTATGGCTCAAGAAGTAGAGATTTAGATAGGGGAAACAACCCTTTTCACATTCGAAAATTNTTTTTTTTTTAACTAAACAAGTACTTTCGGGTATGCAGTTTTATAGTCCATTCAATTTTAGCAATATAACGTGGAAATATGAAGTGGCTAAAAATCGCGTTAATTTTTGGGAACTTTATTCGTTGAGGGTGTATCACTTTTTCTTCTATATAAAGCATACTAAAATTTTTTGTACATACAATTACGATATGTAAATAACAAGTAAGGAAGTATAAATTCGGCGAAACCGAACTTTTTCGATAATATCCCAGTGTGAAAATCTAATGTATAGTAATCGAAAAAATAATCAGTAAAACAACCCTTTTCACATTCGAAAATGCATTTTTTCCCCCAGGGCGATGTCCTAAGAAAAGTGGGGCATTCAATTTTGCATTACCTAGTATCGAGAAGTGAATGTGGTTTAATATGAAATTTTTGGGACTTTTTGAATACATTAGATGCTGATTACATATCTGTGTTCGTATGGAACAGTAGCTTATGTCGAAAGGCTGGCTTTAGTATAATGCGGCATTCCCTTTGTTCTTTATATAACAAGGAATTTTTGATGAGACTTAATAAAAATATTGACTTGCTAGTATCGGAACTATTTTTTGCACGTTTATTTGCCAAAAGTTGGGCAACGGCTCAGCGCCANATGAAATTTTTGGGACTTTTTGAATACATTAGATGCTGATTACATATCTGTGTTCGTATGGAACAGTAGCTTATGTCGAAAGGCTGGCTTTAGTATAATGCGGCGTTCCCTTTATTCTTTATATAACAAGGAATTTTTGATGAGACTTAATAAAAATATTGACTTGCTAGTATCAGAACAATTTTTTGCACGTTTATTTGCCAAAAGTTGGGCAACGGCTCAGCGCCAGCAAGTCATTCGCAATCGTATGCTGCGAATGCCGATTTATACTAAAGCCAGCCTTTCGACATAAGCTACTTTTTCATACGAAAACAGATGTTAAACTGTAATTTGATGTAAAACTCTTAAGAAATACATTCGATTATTTATCACACATTGAATGCATTACTACTTTTCCCACTGGGATACTGACTTAGACTTAATGAAATAATTGAACCAAGTTGGGTAGAAATCTATGAAGTGGTTACCGAGATACACCTTGTAGTCATAAAGTGGGCGGTGCCACCCCAATTCCTAAAAGTCTATAGCAGTCTGATTTATTGTTGAGATTGTTGTAACTATTAAAAAAAGGAGGAAAAGTGAATTTAAGTTTGCGATAAAACTCACAGGGATTGTTCCTTGAACAATTTAAGGAGACACGTATTTTTTCTTTTTGCTCAGAAATTCGAATTTTTCGAATAACGAATTTTTTCATTTTTAAGTACGAACGCTTCTTTTTTCCTCTCTTAATAGCAACTTTTGATGAAATCGCTTATAACTGCCGCAAAAAAGCAAGGATTTTAATGATTTTTTTTTAAATTGCAGATATTTATCTACTGAATCGATCTAGTGAACTAAACATCCGTATGGGAGTGTACAGTTATTTTTGCCAGAAAAAAAAACAAAAATAAATTAATAAATTAATAAATAAATAATAAATGGAGAAAAGTAATTGTTACCTACAAATATATGAATTATTACGAAAATTACTGCAAACTGAAAATCGGATAAATTAATGTTGTAGAAGTAAATGTAGGTTTATGTAGATGAATATACTTAAGATGACATCGGTTATTATGCTCATTTGAATGTATACACATTTCTGACTATTTTCGAATTACTCCTTAAGACCTCTATTTGAAGAATGATTTTACCTATATTTTAGAAGTAAATATATTAAGTAATTTTGTGAACACTCAAAATGACTCTTTTAATGGTGATGTTAATGTATTCTGTGTGAGATTCGAAATTTGGTACAGTTCGAAAACATAATACGAAAAAAGAAGCGCGTTATAAAAAAAAATTGAGCGGTCTCTACGAGTTTTTAAAGCACTATTGGTGGGACTGATGCGTTAAAAGAATCATAAATAGAGATTTTTTTGATAAAAAGGTTTTAATTGCGTATGNTGGGACTGATGCGTTAAAAGAATCATAAATAGAGATTTTTTTGATAATGCGTATTCATGTAGTGCTGGATGTAGATTTACAGACTACTGTCGAATAATATGTACTACCCTAAAACTAAACGACTGAACGATAACTTAACGAAACACGACAAACGACGGGCATGGACATTTTTCAAATAATAGCCGAACGGCCATTACAAGTTGGACTGCTGAAGTACGAAGTTGGTGAAGTGTTTCGCTTTAATTTAACTTTTTAATCTAACTACTTTAAATTAACTTTTAATACAATAAATGTGTTAAAACGTTTAAATATAAGCAACTAAATGTGTTTAANTGGTGAAGTGTTTCGCTTTAATTTAACTTTTTAATCTAATTACTTTAAATTAACTTTTAATACAATAAATGTGTTAAAACGTTTAAATATAAGCAACTAAACGTGTTTTAGTTAAAACGTGGCCGGTCTGGTAAGAATCCCTACATACATGTTCACTTTGATCAAATTTTGAGCACTGGCTGGCGAAATCTTCGCTAGATTGGGCAAATCGCGTGATATTTTGACCATCTTCCTAATTGGCCCAAAATTAAGGCCCAATTGGGAAAAACTACGGCTCTGATCGGGAAACCTTAAGAAAATTTCCAGCAAGGAAACTTTATCATAATGGGCAACAATTTGTGTGCCCTCAACTGGCATGAAAATCTGTTAGCATCATATAAGTGCATTTTCCGCAAAAAAGGATCAGTCCAGCTTTCTTCTTGACCTGCAGCTAAACTTAAACGTAGAATACGTGATATTATTAACCCTTAAAGGGTAACGATATTTTATATACTTTAAGGGTAATCTTCGTCGTATCGACGAAGTCCTTTTTATTTTCGATTTTTTGTATTAAAAATGTAAAATTCAAGTTTACCACGCTGTTTTTAATAATAATAAATCTTAAAAAGAAAAAAACAACACAGAGGCTACTAATTTTTTTAAGCTTTTTATGTATTTTATACCAATTTGGTCTTCAGTTCATATTTTCATCGTAAACAGGTACAGATGTTCAAATCTTAGTATTAACTAAAACAAAAGCAGGAATTCTTCATTATAACTAAAAAAACTTAAACTATACTTCAATATATAACATAACAAAAGAAAAAAACTTTAACAAATTATTCATTTCCACAAGAGACACAAAGTTCAATTTTGTGCTCTCCACATATAAAGCTTTTGCATTTT
Organism: Rhagoletis zephyria; assembly: GCF_001687245.7. Taxonomy (NCBI): domain Eukaryota; kingdom Metazoa; phylum Arthropoda; class Insecta; order Diptera; family Tephritidae; genus Rhagoletis; species Rhagoletis zephyria. The sequence continues at coordinate 58,438 of NW_016159211.1, forward strand.
TTGCATACAGTCTTTGTCATTTTTCTTTTTTGGTACGGACAATATTTACATATTTTACGTGTTTCTCTTCTTTTATGTTTTCTTCATTCGTCTTTTCAATATTTTTATTATTTTGAGTTATTTTAAGTATATTCTCTTTAAGAGTTCCCTCTTCGTTGCATAAGGAGAGTAAATAAACGATTTTATTAGGTTTGGGTTCATATGAAAGAAGCGTCAATTCGTTGTCATAGCCAAATATGGAAGTTCCTACCCGTCGTTTCCGGTCATTGCACATTTCTTTCGGAATTTCTTTTTTATTGCTTCGTAAGGTTCCCACAATCGTCAGCTTGTATGGCTCAAGAAGTAGATATTTAGCTAGGGGAATGGACGTAAACCAATTATGCATGGTCACGTTCCTATTGGAGCCTTGAATAGTTTTCGTTAATTCTTTAACACAAAACTCTCCAAGAGGCACACTTCCGCTGTGTGTGCCTTTGCTCAAATATGGCATTGCGTCAACCATATACTTTGTTGCGCTGTCGCATAAAATTATTATTTTTAAGCCATATTTAGCGGGCTTGTTTGAAATTTACATACGAAATGGACATATGCCGCGGAATGCCAATAATTGCTCATCAATTGTCACATGAAGCCCAGGTCTGTAACTTTCTCTGCATTTTGCAACAAATATTTCCCAAATTTTGCGGATTGGTGCTAATTTATCTGGCAACAAAAAAGCTTTTAAGGATTTATCGTCAAATAGTAGGCAAGCTAACAAAAATTTAAATCGTTTTTTACTCATAGTGGAGTTATATCTATTGCCGCAAAATGTAGTATCGAAAAGTTCTTCCGCCGTAAGATGATTATCTTTCAACGCTGCAGTTAAAACCAATACTCCGATGAATGCTTTTATTTCCGTTGTGTTTGTGGAGCGTACTGTGGCACTTTGGTTTGAATAATTTGGAGTTTTAGTCTCAATTTCAACATTCGTCCACTGTACAGATTCATCCAAAATTGCATCGCATATGAATTGTTGGAAACACGATAAGGGGTCAGTTAATCTACTTGCTTCACGTGTCGGTCCACGTCTTTGATGGACAATATTTAGTGCACGCTTATTACTCTTTGCTTTCTGTGTTGACCAGACATGTCCATTTCTTCCACGAAGTACCTTCTTAAGCTGGGATCACACGATTTGTACATTTGGCTAAAAATTTGTCAAATTCATAGACAAATCATATGAACGCTAAATTACATTTGTCATTTATCAGAAAAGCCAAATATTTGCCTTCTTGTGGCAAATGAAAAACAACCCTGGTGGCCAAATCGTGTGAACGCAATGCTGCTACATAAGCCAAATAAAAATTACGCAAATGACCAAATATCTGATTTGCCACTTGATGACAAATGCCAGTGACAAATATACAAATATTGTTGAGCGGTATTGCCATTTCGTGCTTGTGAACCTTTGTATTTTCCAATTTTGGTAAAATTTTATTATTTAATATAATATTCGTATCCGAAAACTACCGAAAAATATCACGTTATTTGAAAACAATAATTTTAAAATATTTGCTCAAACTGAAACATGTACATATACGTATTCGACAGTAGCTGAGTGTGCAGAGAAGCGTGCGACTATTTGTAACCTTCATGAGGTCCCAGGTTCTTATGCCGACAGACGAACATATTAAAAGTATAATTAATTTCTGAGTATAATTAACTATGAAAAAGCATATTTGAAGTTCAGAATGAAAAAATTCAGAAAACCAACCGGAAAAGTTTTCGCTTCACAACCCTTCGTGGCACTTTACTATTCACCTTTCTTTCAGTTTTCGGATCTCTTTCCGCAGTTTTTGCTGGCTATACATATATACATACATGCATATCGTCGTATAAAGTACAAAACCGCGTATCGTCATTCTGCAAAATCGCGTAACTGACATTTGCTGCCAAAAATTGAATTTGCTTACAGAAGCTGTTGGCTCAATCCTTATCCATTCGTCCTGAAATATACTATCCAGAAATGCGATTGCTTTATAAAAAAGAGAACCATTTTGAAATATGAGTGTTTTTACTATCTAGATAATAATTTATGCAACCTCACATAGGCGGCTTTGCATTTTGTTGATACGCGGTTTTGTACTTTAAACGACGATATACAGATTATTAAAGACGATCTAATTTACACTGTGTGACAAAAAAAATGTATATAGTTTTTTCGATGTTCACACTTGTTGTAGGTCTATTCAAGCAGTAAAATCTGCATACTCAGAATTTTAAATACACCCTCAAAATCTGGGCTTAAGGTCAAAAACCGCGTTTTTCAAAGGGTGACGCACAGGTATACTTGCTCGTAACTTTATTTCTGTTTACCCGGTGAAAAATACGTATTTATGTATGTGGTTCAAGATAAGACATTTCGCTGCTTACAACAATGTTTAAATTGATAATTTATCTTAAGAAATGGCAAAGGAATCAGTGATCGGACTTAAAAAAAATTTGTGTGGTAGAATCTAAAAAAAATGTGGTAGATTTCAAAAAAATGTGGTAGATTTCAAAAAATCTGGTAGATCTCAGGTTTTGGATCAAAATTTTTCCAAAAATTAAAAAAAATCTGCAAGGTTTCTCCTAAATTGCAAACATTTTAATTAGAATCTAAAACAAAATTAATTTTAGTATAATAAAGTGCAAGATTGAAGTTGATAAAAATTGCGTTGGTTTTGGCAATTTTTTTCCTTGACAGTTTCGAACATATTTTGAAAGATTTCTGCAACCTTGCAGAGCGCTGCCAGCTTTTCTTTTTATCACATCACGATGTAGCGAACAAATGTGGCTCGTTCCAAAAATGCTGCTTGGGATTTGCCGATTTTGACAATTCTCAAGTAAAAGTAAACAACGCTTTAGAAATTTGAGATGCACTGAAATTTGCTAATGCTTTCACAAAAATCGCCGGTTTTTATCATTTTCGCTATTAATTCTTTTTATAAATCATATATTTTGCAATTTAACACAATAAAACCATGTTTGATGTCGAAAAATTGAATATTGAAAAATTTTCTATTTTACAGTTTATTTTATCCTCCCATTCTGCCTGTTGTTAGTGTTTAGTGTTGGACAATTTTTGCCCTTAAAATTAAGAAAATTATGTTGAGCAAAAATAAAACTACTCAAAACCGCCAATATGTGGTAGATTTCAGACCTTGTGTGGTAGGTGTGCTCAAAAAAGTGGCAGATCTACAACAATGTGGTAGAAGTCCGATCACTGAAAGGAATCTTACAGAGTATATCCAAGGCTGAGTGGAAGATCGACCTATCTCGGCAACCAGTTCGAAAACGCCCTATCTCAGAAAATTTTTTAACAACGCGCTATCTCAGAAAACTTTTCAAGAACGCCCTACTTCAGAATTTCATTGAAAAACGCCCTATCTCAGCTGCCGATTCAAAAACGCCCTATATCAGCTTATTTTCAATGTATTTTCGTTTGAGATATGGCGTTTTTGAAATGAATTCTGAGATAGGGCGTTATTCAACCAAATTCTGAAATAGGGCGTTTTTCAATCAAACTTTGAAGTAGGGCGTTCTTGAAAAATTTTCAGAGACAGGGCGTTTTTGAACTGGCTTCCGAGATAGGTCGATCTTCCACTCAGCCATCGATATGCAAAATTTAAATTTTTAACATTTTTTCATTTTAAATTACGACTTGTCCGACTATTTTGTTAACTAGTATACATACATAGGGTGCCCATTCTCAAGACAAATTAACCATTTATAAATGGTTGTAAACAACGAAATGTTTTCTCTTAAATGGCATATGTAAGTATTTTTCATCGGGCAAACAGAAATAAAGTTACGAGCAAGTATATGCTTCAACCTATGAAAAACGCGTTTTTTACCTTCAGCCCAGATTTTGAGGGTGTATTCAAAATTCTGAGTACCTGTGCGTATATATTATTTTTGTTTATTTCACTTCAAATCTCACGAAATCATAAATGCAAAAGTATGGTTGACACCGGATCAGCTGTTTAAGTATTTATGACCAAATGGTTAAATCGTGTGAATGAATGTGGACAATATTTGTCACTTTACTGCTGTGCGCAAATGTGTGCCAAATCATTTGGATCTTTGGCAGCCAAATCGTCTGATCGCAAAACAAATCATTTGTACATTGCTATCCAAATGCGCAAATGTGGACAAATCTAAATTTGGCATTTTGTGTACAAATGTACAAATCGTGTGATCCCTGCTTTAGAATAAGTTATAATCTTTTAATTTCGAAGCAAATTTAGTGGCACATCTTCTTCATCACCCGAATTCAATAAAATATTTTCATCATTGTCAGATTCCTCTTCTTCCTGTAAAGTTACATCCTCTTTGTAATGGCACCACACGCGATGTGGTAACATCTAACATGGCAACACTTATGTTGCCCAAAATAATAAAATTACATCGCGTGTGTTGTCAACACCGCCGAGCTTACGATCCACATGCGTTTTTGAAGGTGTATCGTAGGCTGGATTCAAGGAAGCCATTCATTCGGAAAACGCAACTTAAACTAGACGGTCTAATACAAATAAAGAAGAACTGAATATTAATTGAACCAAACTAAAGTCTTTATTTAAAACGAAAAGTAGTTTACCGCGTGTGTATATTTTGAACATAAAGTAAAGCCGCATCAAAGTAAAGTTGGAGTGTTGCAGATTGCAGGCCTGCCGGTTGCAGTTAAAAAGTTGTGAGTTTGGTGTACTACATTTTGGGTACCTAACATGGCGACCGTGACAGGACCCCATCTTCAAGTTCCTCTTCGATCGGTGCATCAAAATTGCCGTCGTCACAAGCATTCAAGAATTTTTCTATGAAATCATCCGATAATCCCAAATTTCGTGACATTTTAAATCACTATAATACATATAAAATGTAAAAGAATAATTAAAAAATCATATGCTCGAAAAACCAAAAAGTCACCCAAAAGGTAAAAAAAAAAACACGCTATGCTCACGCCGCTTAACGTCTGCTCAGCTTCAAAGCACAATTCCAACTCACGATTGAGAGAATACAAAGGTTGCGCCGATCTCGGACAGCTATTCCTCTCTTAACGAATTTGACAGAATCGTTGTTTGCATGACGTCACACTGGTGCAACTTGTTTACGTTTTCCTTGCAACATTTTTTCTTCCTCTTCCATTCTTGCTCACGTTTTGGCATTTCTCTCTTGCAATTGCAACAGTGTGACGTCACACAAAAAGTTATTCTCAAAAATCCTCTCTGATCGGCGCAATCTTGTATTCTATCATTCTTGATTCCAACTCAAGAATGATAGAATACAAGATTGCGCCAATGAGAGAGGATTTTTGAGCGTAATTTTGCGTGACGTAATCTTGGTGCAATTGCGAGAGAGAAATGCCAAAACGCATATAAAAATATGTAAACAATGCAAAAAAATTTGTTAATTTTAATATTCTTCTTCTTCTTATTTGGCACTACAACCGTTTGTCGGTTTGGGCCGAGACCAAAAAGCTTTTCCAATTGCTTCTCTCCTGCGCGAATTTGAGCCAGTTGGTTATCGCGAGCGCAGACAGGTCCTTCTGCACTTGGTCCTTCCATTGTGTCCGTGGGCGCCCTTGCTTTCGTTGTCCACCCATGGGTGCGGAGTCGAAGGATCTTTTCACCGCAGAGTCGTCATCCATGCGTACAACATGTCCAAACCAACGCAATCGCTGTATTTTTATGCGCTTAACTATGTCCATGTCGTTAAAAAGCTCATACAGTTCGTCATTCCATCTTCTCCGATATCCGCCATCCACGAAAACAGGGCCGTAGATTGTGCGTANTAGATTTTGCGTAGAAAAGTTCTCTCGAAAGCCCCCAAAGCCTTCTCATCTTTGTTCGACATCGTCCAATATTTACATTTTAATATTACATGGCCCAATTTTGCAGGAATCAATAAATATACAAAGATTGGTTAATTAGGAACACATAGCAATAATTTTGGACGTGTAGCCCTTTAGGTAAGTACGATTTTTAGCACATGAAAAAATGGATGTATTCTAAAAGGCTGCATTTTTGTGCAGACATCTAATAACCAGGCTTGAACGAACCCCATTGGAAAAAGAAGCATACAGCAAAGAACTTAATACGATATACGCAATCGCGGAAAATAACGGATACAGATAGGGCCTAGTAAACAAGATAAGAAGAGAAACAAAAACGAAGAAATCAAATAAGAAGGAAAATAATGAAAAGGCTTGGGCAGTCTTGACTTATACGGGCAAAACGTCATATAAATTGGCTAAGGTATTCCAAAAGTATAACATTAATACAGCATTTATAACGAAGGACAATGTGGGGAGGATACTACGAAATAGTGCAAACGAGGAAGACCCACTAGACAAGCAAGGTGTATATAAGTTGACTTGCGAATGTCAACATAGTTACATAGGACAAACAGGGCGCAAGATAAAAACAAGATATCGTGAACATATAAGGGACTACAACAAAAAAATGCTAAAACCTTCTACCACCCCGGAATCGAACTTCGCAAACCATATGGCAGAAAACCATTGTACGCCAATGAAAATAGGAAAGACAGCCAAAGTTCTCCATGTACAGCACAAAGGACAACGCCTAAACGTATTAGAGAATATGGAGATATACAAACAAAATACGTTCGTCGGAAAAATAATAAATGAGCAAATAAACACCGCATCTGATATATTATTCGAACCACTCAGGCTACTATACGCAAAACAAAACAGAAACCCTGCAACTACCATAAACAATGAAATGCAGGTCCAAACTACAGAAACAAAGAGAAAGAAAATAACTGATTTTTACCTACCTGCGAATCCATGCAACAATTAATCAAAAAAGAGGTGAGCAACTAATTTCTACCTGAGGATGTACACACAGAACTGAAACTACTGGTTGAACGAAAGAATATAATCCGCTGAGACGTACCTAACTATGAACCAACGACGATTTAACACGGCTATAAATAGTGACAGACAAACGGAAACTATTCGGAACGAAAAATGACACTGAAGATGGCGCAGCGCCGAAACCGGTTTGTCTCCAAACGAAATTTGACAAGGGATGACGGAAAATCGTTCCACATTACATCAACGAAAAAAAACTTATATCGCACGCTTTCCTTTTGTTTTCACTATTACACTTTGCCACTACACACTTCTTTTGCTTTGAAATGTCTCAATAATTGTTTAAAACCACGCAGAAATATTAACGCACAAATATTAAAATTGTTATTTGGTTTTTTCGTATGCTCACAATCAACAAATGCACCAAGATGACGTCACGCACACAGCTGGTTCTGTCAAAATCACAAAGAGCGGATTAGCGGTACCGCGATTGGCGCAATCTCTATTTCTCTCAATCGTGATTCCTACTAACGTTATTGCAAAAGAGAGTCCAACACGACGAGCGACTGCAGAGAAAAACGGAGAAAGAGAAACAGTGTTCGTCGAAACGACTAAGATTGCCCGTTTAGGGTTAAGATCGCATCAGCTTGCGTCTGATATTGTGATACCTAGCTATTCCATGTGCCTGAAGAATTAAGTTAAATTTGCTTTTTTAAATATATGACAACGCTCCTAAATACAATTCAGAAATAAAGCCTTTTTAAACCCATATCATTTGATACCCATATTTCTAATAATTTCTTTAACTTATTAAATAATTTGAGTTTACCTTTTTAAACAGGTGGCACCCTCTTTAATATTATTAATATTCAAACTAAGGATATTTCACCCACTTCGTTTCACGTCATGTTTTAATATTTCATTCAACTTATGCATACTTTAATTTAATTTAATTTAATTAAATTCTAATTTTAAAACAGGCGGTAACCCTATTCAAAATATTTTTAAACCAAAATCTTGTTAAACCTTTTTTGACTATCACACATATTGCGATACATATTTAATTGGTATATCTAACTCCCTTAATTCAAGTTGAATTTAGTTTCTAAAAATATGGCAACCCTCTTAAATAAAATTAAGAAAAAATGTTTTTAGCCCATGTAAAAGTATACCCATACTTTAATAATTCATTTGACTTATTAAATAATTTGAGTTAAACTTTTTACACAGGTGGAAACCCTCTTTAATGTTATAAATGCCGAAACTAAATTTTTTCTGAATACTCCTTTGTTTGACGCCAATATTTTAATATTTCAGATAATTTGATTTAATTCGACTTTTCAAACAGATGGCAAGGAATAAAGCCACTTCAATTATTAGAGCTGGAAAGCAGCGTTTCTTTGCAGCCAAGCTGGATCCTTCTCTCCCTTCTGCTACTTTGTGGCGAAATATTAAAAACCTTCGTATAAATTCCAAGAACCAACCTAAGTGTATGTTAAATGTTGATAGTTTGAATGACGCTTCTCTGTGCAGTGCTTCGTCTAACGGTTGCTTGTCAAAACTTGTTCCATCTGCTTCGGCCTTTTGCTCTGACGTACCTTTCGAGTTCTCAACGGTATCGGAAGACGACGTGACCATATTAACCAACGTAAAATAAAGGACTTTTTTCAAACTGTTTTGCGAATACGTAAATACAACTTGTATGATAAAAGTACCTTACCCATATCGTAATTTAAATCTAATTTTTACCAGTTAATTATATTATTTAACTTACAAGTTCCCCTTCTATAGCGAAAAATTAAGCCAAATCCTTTTCAAGGACTTCGCCATCCTTTGCTACCAAAATTCGTTTACCATAATTCATACCGCACGACGAAGCCAGCACACAAATGGTTCAAAATTCGAATTTAATGTTCATAATGCACCGGAGTCTTCGTTTTTCAACCAATTTTTACTAAAAACCAAACAAATATTTATTTTGGTGAGTATTTTTTTATAACATTTCAAAATTTTTTTTTATGTATTTTTTGTTTTGTTTTGGGTGAGCCATACAATTGGTTTCAACTAGTTTTTTTTTATATAACATTCATTAACTGGAACAGGAGAATACATTTTCTTCAAAATTGCTACTTTATCTGCATTTTCAACTAAAAAATTTAATATAATCAAATAAAAGTTCAGACATCAGGCTCAACTGGTGTTTTGCAAATATCGTAAGCTTCCATTAAAAAAAAAATTAATCATAATAATAATAATAGATTGGCGGTTACACATATGTAAGTGTTTGGCCGAGCTTCTCCTCCGATTTGTGCTGTGCGCGTTGATGTTGTCACACAAAGCGGAGGGACCTACAGTTTTGCGCCGACTCCGAACGGCGATTGTATTTTTATGAGAAGCTGTTTTTCATGGCAGAAATACACTCGGAGGTTTGCCATTGCCTGCCGAAATTAATCATATTAAGTGAAAAAAAATGAAGGCTCCAGTGAATTACGAACACTAAATGCCAGTTTTGAACCACTGTGCAGCGGGGGGTTTATTGTTCTCTTGCAGCGGAACTGGAAACTCAGCGTGCAACACCATCCTGGGCACAACTTTCCCCGTGCCTTTTAGATTGTACAAAGATTTCCGATTAAATAGAAACCCTTAAGTGGATTGAGAAACAAACTGGCGAAGGTTTTCATTATATTTCATAAGGGACATTTTTATTTTTCATATTCTGCGTTTAAAAATTTATCAACTCTGCAATTATTAACTCTGAAAAATACAGAGCCTATTTAAAGGACAGTTAAAGAAATAAAGAACAAAAGGCGTCCTTTATTTTGAAAAAAATTATAAAGGACAGGGGGCTAAAATAAAGGACGGATGGTCACCGTATGTATAGATGCATTTTGAAAATTAAGTCGAATGCAGTTAAAGAGGTGGGTTACCCATCAAATTTATAAAATTAGTAATGCCTTACATTATAAAACCGTTGACTCATATAATTAACCACTGTTTTACTACGTCTTGTTTCCCATGCTTTAGGAGAGGGCATGGATGTTCAACCGCGATGGTTAAAATTATGGACGATTTGCGAATTTCTTTCGACAAATGTCACATATCCCTGCTGTGTTTGCTTGACTTTTCAAAAGCATTTGACTCAGTTGAACATTCACTGCTTTGTTCAAAGCTTTCTTATTACTTTGGTTTTGGTAAAAATGCACTGTCGCTAATGAGGAGTTACTTGACGGGTAGAACTCAACGTGTTAAGGTTGGCTCGGTAGCCTCGCAGACTAAACCTCTGATGAGTGGTGTTCCCCAGAGGTCCATTTTAGGTCCTCTAATATTTAGTGCCTTTATAAATGATATTTTCTCTACCTGTCAATATGTAAACATGCACGCATATGCAGATGACATCCAGATATATTTGTCCGGGGAAATTAATGATGTGGTCAGACTTAGTTGTAATCCGAACAAGGACCTATTCTCCATCTCTCGATGGGCTGCGAATAACGGCCTTCGTCTCAACCCCCTAAAATCGTATGTTCTGCCTGTCTGCAAAACAAGAATAAGTTTTAGCAGCATTCCATCTCTTTGCCTTGATAACAATCCTTTAAATCTGGTTAAAAAAATAACTAATTTAGGTTTTGCTATAAATACTAGCACAGCTAAGCTGACCACATCAACTCCATCGCGTGCAAAATATATGGCACCCTAAGAAATCTTTGTCATTCTGCATCATATACTCCTATGCCCATTAGAAAAAAACTTGCTCGTCAATTAGTTCTTCCCATCATCACTTACTCTGAGGTGGTTTATAGCAAGCTTGATTCTAGATCATCTCATAAAATTGATACCTTATTCAATCATATTACGCGTTATGTTTATGGAATACGAAAGTTTGACCACATATCTGCTTGGAGATGTAGCTTATTGAGCTGCGAGTTAACCGATTATTTAATAGCTAGAAATTGCATATTTCTCTTCAGGCCGTTATCTACAAAGACTCCGCTTTACTTATATGAAAAATTAGTCTTTCCTAAGTCTGAACGCTCTTATGATTTAAATGTACCTCAGTTTAACTATAAAAACTCTACTAGGCTGTGTTTTGTCAATGCTATGAGAGTGTGGAACTCTATTCCTGCCACTATTAGGAGCACAATCAACAAAAGCAACTACAAGAATGTATTATATAATTACTTTTCTAAAACTTGATTACCCATCTCAAATTAACTAAGTTCTGTGCTGACCTACGAGTCTGCGTAATTTTTAAGGAATACCAGTCTTTTAAATTAGTTTGTTTTTCCTTTTGGATTTGTTTTGTTTATTTAATATCTCTATTTCATTGTTTAAATTATAATTTCTGTTGTTATACCTACCTGTTGTGCCAAAAAAAAGATGTTTGTAAATCTTATTGTACTAATGCTTCAAATTGAAATAAGTTGAAATTGAAATTTAAATTATACATATTTAAATTATCTAATCCTATTCATACAATTTTAATTAAATTATAAAATCAGGTGGCAACCCTCCATCAAGCGGTTTGGAAACAAAGTTTCTTGAAATCAATTTTGATTTACATATATTCATATTGAAGTAGTTTATTTAACCTATTGCTTATATTGAATCTAACTTTCCAACAAGGTGGCAAAATATTTCCAACCACCACCTCTTTCGTCGGACATCCATATCAGGATACACATTTCAGTTTTCTGAATTTATTTAAGTCGAACTTGCTTTTTGAAACAGGTGGCAACCCTCCTACATATAATTAAAAAATAAAACATTTTCAAAACCATTTCAATCGATAATCATAGTGTAATAATTGATTTAACTTAAACAAAAAAGAATTTCATTTTTTTATAAGGTGGCAACCTTTTTTAAAAAAAATAAGAAGTTATTGCATATCCACAGGCCAAGCCCTTTAACTTGACATCTCATTTGTAAAATCGAACCAACGGTACAGATTTGATGTGACGAAAAGTTTTCGCATTCATATGTACATACATATGTACATGTTACTAATATAAATGTGAAAGTATGGATGTTTGGGAAATCATCACGCGGAAACGACTGTACGAATTTGCATGAAAATTTGCACGCAGATAGCTTATGACCTAGATTGGAAAATATGCTACTTTTCTTAAGAGTTGCCACCTGTTAAAAAAGTTTAAAAATAATACGCGGGAACCACTGAACGGATTTGCATGAAATTTAGCACACGGATACCTTATGACCTAGGTTGGAAAATATACTACTTTTTTAAGAGTTGCCATCTGTTAGAAATGTTTAATTAAATTAATACGCGGAAATTAGTGAACTGATTTGCATGGAAGTTTTCACGCAGATAGCTTATGAGCTAGGTTGGAAAATGGGATACTTTTTTTAAGAGTTGCCATCTGTTAGAAATGTTTAATTAAATTAATACGCGGAAATGAGTGAACTGATTTGCATGGAAGTTTTCGCACAGATAGCTTATGAGCTAGGTTGGAAAATGGGATACTTTTTTTAAGAGTTGCCACCTCCTAAAAAAGTTTAATTAAATTAATACGCGGAAACGTCTGAACAGATCTACATACAATTTTGCAAGCAGATAGCTTATGACCTACAGCGGAAAATAGGCGATTTTTTCGAAGAGTTGCCGCCTGTTAAAAAAGTTTATTTGAACTAATACGCGGAAACGACTGAACATTTTTGCCGAAATTTGGCAGCTTAGCTTATGACCTACGTTAGGAAATAGGCTACTATTTTAGGAGTTGCCACCTATAATAAAGTTTAAATAAATTAATACGCGGAAATGATTGAACTGATTTGCATGAAAGTTTGCACACATATAGCTTATGACCTAGATCGGAAAATATGCTACTTTTTTAAGAATTGCCACCTGTTTGAAAATGAAATTTTGCTCAGAGATGGTTTATGACCTGGATTGAAAAATAGGCTAACTCCTTAACCGGTTTCCCGATCAGAACGAAATCTGGTACACTTACTACGGATTTCGCAAGGATGGTCTTAGACTGAAAGTAATTCCGATAACTTAAGGCCCCTCCCATACAAATTGGAATTTTCATATTACATACATATCTCTGGAAGTATTTGTGGGAGAGAACTGAAACTTGGTATAGTGATATGTATGTAAAATCCATGTTGGCTTTAATCGATTGATGTTTTAATCAGTTAGTGGGAGAGAACTGGAACTTGGTATAGAGATATGTATTTGAAATCAGTGTTGACATTAATCGATTTATTTTTTAATTAATTAGTTAATTCGATTAAATTCAATCTGATTACAGTTAATCATGATTAATTTTAATCTAACTAAACAGTTAATAGTAACCGCGATTAAAAAATTAATTTTTAATAATTAACTCTTAATTTGATCAAGTAGGTTTGGTGATTAGTTAAGTTATGCTGGAATTTCCCTCTGCACACAGAGCAAGTTAATCTGGTATGGCTAAGTCGGGTTTCCCCACCAATCTGAGCAATTTGGCGTGCATTTTCATTAAGATCTATACCAACAAACGTTTTACAAACTAGGTTTGTAAAAGTTCCCAGTTTATGTATTACTAATAACAATAATTATAATATTTTATATTATGTGCTTCCTATGAGCGTAAAACAAAATAATTACTATAACTGGTGCTTGGTTTCAAATTCGAACAAACTAGACAACTTAATCAGATTATTCAATTGTATGTTACCAGGCTGGTCTGATCTAAGTATTTTGTGCAAATAAAACTACGTTATTTCACTTTCTGGCCCAACGTTTCGCTAAAACATTTTTAGCTTCTTCAGGGGCAATTCCGTTTAATTAAATCTGTCACGAACCATAAAATACAAAAACACATTATAACCAAAGATAATAAATGGAAACATAAAAACATGTACATTTCTTGTCATTTTAATTCCATATACAGGGTGTCCCAGAAGTAACGTGCCAAACTTTAGGGGAAGGTAGGTGGGGGGTGAGCTCCCTGATAAAGAAAAAATTTTCAGGTAAAAGTGTCACCGTTTTTGAAATATTTACATTTTTTCGAATTTAAAAAAAATCGTGCCTTTTCATGTGTTTTCTTTAACTGCAACTACAAACCGGGCAATACTTAGTAAATTTTTTATGTAAAATACTTCCAGATAGTTGCCTCTCCATACTCAAATGCAATGTAGTTAAAATAAATTAAGGAACCATCATAAAATTAGGACTATTTCTGGATTTTTAACTTTTTGATATTTTCTTCCCCAACTTTGACTATCTCGGGTGAAAAAAAA